>NW_008604150.1:2898-40017 GCF_000691845.1 Merops nubicus | reverse complement strand
AAAGAGTGCATTCCAGTTGAGGACAAAGCTTCCCTTGCTGCTCTGCTCGCTAATGCTGCTTAGGATCTATATAGGCATCTGTAGGCTGGATAATCTCTCTCTGTATCTAATCTCTCGAGCTTGGTGAACCATCACTATATGCAAGACAGTCATATGCTCTGCAGATTATATTTTTATGAAGAAAAATACAAAGTAAAATATATGTGTTATAGTGTGAACTGATTACATGTTATAATGTACACTGTGCACATGGATTCACAACTTGCAGAAAATGACTTTTTACCTAACTCCTGTCAGCAGGCAGTAACCAGAAATTAATAACAACCACTGGATTTGTGACAAATCAGCACCAATCAATATTTACTGCTTTTCCTCTGCATTATTGAATAGTCAGTATTATGCACTGTTAAAAAGATGACCTAGGGTTCAGTCAGCACCCACAAAAATATCATGGACAATCTGCTGCTTGTGCACAAATTGATGCTTCAAGCACACTGAAAGGTGGGTCATTATGAAGCCACTTTTGTTCTCTAGCCAGGCATCTCTAGGATCAAAGCACTATCACCAGCAGAGAATTAAAAACTGCTTGAGAGTCATAAAACCAACAAACAAGACTATAGTGTCATTTCACCAATTCTAAAATTGAAGCTTTTAACATTATTTAGCCATATACATAAATAACAATTATGGTCAATTGTCACGGTTAACAATTAAAAGAAGCTATTGCAAGAGAGATTTAAATACATTCAATGTTACAATGTACATTCAATGAGCTCTGCAGCTTTTACAATTTGTTTGGCTGGACATCATACAAAAAAAAACAAATCAAACTTCATCCTATGCACCTGCCTGCATCCTGCAGCTTATTCTTAAGTATTTCAGTGCACCACTTGAGAACCAAGATTGTAAACTCAGAAATCCTATCCACACTCAAGTCAATTAAAAGTTTTGCTGTTGTCTCCAGGAGATGCACAACTTCATCCCAAAACCTGTGGGAAGCAATCTGTCCTGACAGGAACTACAGTGCATCAATCTGAAATTTGCACAGAGCTTTCCATCAGCTACATGCAGTCAAGGATGTTTACGTTCTGTCTGGTGAGAAGCAACAAATACATCCTGAAGTTTTCAATGCATTCTTTTGCAAACGATAAGCCTGAGACCACAGGCTGCCATCTTTTCAGGGAGCTTCTCTGTGCTACCATTGCTCACAGCTTTGAAGTGACTACAGCACCGGGACTCAGTTCTGCTAGACACTCAAAGCTGGCGCGTGCCGACTGAACCCCCTGTTGTTCTGCGGCCCTTAGAGTCAGCGCTTCCCGCGGAGGGCAACTCAGGTGCCACAGTCATACATTTACATACTTGGTGTCATGCCTCAAGACATGAGGCCAGCTAGACTTTGGGAGGAAAGCTTTCATTTCAAAAGAAGTGTAAAATGAAGGCATTAGAGAGGAAAATGCCATTTTATTTGAACAAAATATTACTAGATCAAGAAACTTTAGACAAGGATCTGTTAGGCTTCTAAGAAACACTCTGGGCAGAATGAATCTTGGATAAAGTGTGACAATTTGCTGGAGTAACATACAGGGTGAACCGTACCTCTTATCAGTATTTTACTTCAGATAAGATTATGATATATTACAAAATTTTGCCACAAGTAGAAGCCAACAAACCTTCTGAATAATTAAAAAGCAGTATTATACCCGAGACTGTTTGTTATGATGATAGATTTGTATACTATTTTATAAAGCTATAAACTACTTAAACTAAAAAGGTCTAAAAAGATAACAACTCTGTCCCTTCTAACCCAAACCATTCTATGATTCTTGGGCTGTAGCCTCAAATTTCAAATTTACTGAGTTTTTAAAGTTACAGTAGAAATTAAAACACGGTAGTATCGTGAAACATTAAGAAATATGCTATTACAGAGAAGTTCTGTACAATGAATCTTGTTGATAAATATCCAAAATTACCCACCTTTTCCAACAGCAAGAACCCAGAGATTCTCAAGATGACTGAATAAGCCGTGTGCAACTGCTAACATAGAAAGGCAACCTTCCTATTAAGTCTACTTAAGGAGTATTTAAAGCTCAGCCTCTCCAGCTGTATCACCTCATGTCAGTTATATACTGACGATTACAGTTTAAAGGCTTTAGTTTAACTGCTGTCTTTCAGAATGTAGAATAAAGAACATGAACTATTAGGCAAACTAGGTCTTACCTTCCTGTTCCATATAGCAGGATCTTTTGGATGATTTCCAAATGTTGAAATTTAAAAGATACTGGAGAGGTGACTGATGACTGGTTTTTCCAACTGTCAGGTTGACATTCTGACAAATAGCAATGTCAAGTTTATCTCATGTTCTTAACAAAATTTAAAAGTCAAACAAATTGTTTAGTGTCCATGCTGGTTTTTCCTTGGATATACTGTTACTATTCAACTGTTTTGAGACAATAAATTTTAAATCAATAAGATTTAAAATGGCTGCTGTTTTTGCACTCTGAAAGAAAATTTTGGGAAATAAATGAAAACAAGTCTGAAAAAATTAAAAAGTGCTGAAGGTCACATCTACTATTGAGACTCTACTGAAGGCACTGAAATCTTATCATTGGATGTTTGAATTTGATAGTCAAGAGGAACTGAGACAAAATGAGGAAAAAAAAATTTATGTCTCAGCCCAGCTGAGACTTGGGTAGAAGTAATCTGTCATAATCCTTTTTATTAGATTATGGAAACGCAGGACTGAAAGAGACCACTGATGCTGCTGAGTCCTATTCCCAGGAACTGCAAGAGTCACACGTCTAAACATATCCAAAGATGCCAATAGCATCTTGCACATCTCTCCATAAGCCACATCAATGCTTTCCCAATGCAGTAAGGATCATCATTCGACATTTTCCTATTTGAATGAAGTAGTTTTGTCCTTTACTATCATTCTAGAAAAGTCAAATTTCATAATGGCTCTTTCACGTATCTATCTTCACCAAAACTGCTCCTTATACTTTGAAGAATTACAAATAATAAAGAGAATTTTGTGGCCATACACTGGTTGAAGGCATTAAGATCTCAGCAAAAGCAAGATAAGTTTCTGAGAGCATAGAGTAGACTGATAATTTTGAACTTTTAAAACTGTATTTAGTTTGCATACACAGTGTTAATAGCATACTTCACATAAACCTCTCAAGGTAACATAGCATTAAGTTGTTAGAACAATTTTCTTTGATCAACAATTTTTGTCAGGAAGACATACATGCCTTCTGATGCTTCTGTGTGATGGAGATGTAAGGGCAGGCTGTGATTTTACTCATACCGTTACAGGTAACAGACATACAGTTTCAATAACTGTAAAAAAAGACTATATACAAATTACAGGAAAAAACCTTGACGGCATTAAAATACTTGCAGAAATTCATGAGGAGTGAAGGACAGCATGCCGTTCTGACAGGAAAATACACAGTGTTACAGCAAGGCAACTGAACCATTAAATGACTGTTGATAGTACCAACAGTATTCACTAATGTTCACACAGTTCCAAGTAACTTTTTTCAAATGATCCCCTACTGAAAACTTAACTATTGCATCACTTAAAGCACTATAAATTAATTTAAAAACTTCTTTATTTACCACATGAAAATACTACTCTCTCTACATGTCTGTGATACTTTGTACAGCTTTTATTCTTATTGAACAAAACACAAAAGTTTTTCTTCATATATTTGTGATACATCTTTGTGGTTATCACCATAGA
Organism: Merops nubicus; assembly: GCF_000691845.1. Lineage (NCBI taxonomy): Eukaryota > Metazoa > Chordata > Aves > Coraciiformes > Meropidae > Merops > Merops nubicus. The sequence goes on along the minus strand of NW_008604150.1, from coordinate 36,272 downwards.
TATTTCACTGTATCTAGTGAACACCAAGAACACTAAATAGCAAGAATGACTCCTTATTTATATTTACAGATCGTTCTCTGGAATTAAGCAAGAAGTACTAACACTGTGTAATTAAAAAAAAAAAAAATCAAATATTGTTCTTTCCTGTAATATTTAAATTAACTAGGTTAATTAGAATCCTTTAAATATTTCAGAGCTTTAGTACTTGATTTTAACAACTATGTCTAATAGACTAGCTAGAAAGCTAGCAGTATTTACTGAGGAATTTCTGAGGACAGTCACTGTTGTGGTGAGGTGAATGGTGTTTCTCCAGTTGTTCTGACAGGATCCAGTACTAAATAAAGTTACTGTTTGTTGTATTCTGACTGCAGGGAGAGGGCTGAAAAAAGGAAAAAGAGGACCACTTCTGTTTCCAAGGATCCTGCAACTGAAATTACATGAATAAAGATGAAGTGTGAAGAATAAAGCTTGGTTTATCAGTAGCACCAGATCACAGTAGCTGCATTCACTCCTACGCAGTATCTGGACTGAAGGAGGGAAACCAGCAAAAAAGGAGAGGGAGGAATATGATGTGCTCATGTGTGCATACTTGTGTATGATCTGCAATGCACTGCACCAGAGATGGAACAGAACCAGGAGATGACTCCTGCTTTTTAGAGAAACAAGCTTGCAATTCAAACCTGGATCATGAGATGAATTTTATATCTGACCTTTCTATTATAATGACTGATACAAAAATCCAGACTTGTCACTGAAGAGAACAAAACTGAAATCTGTCTTCAAGAAGAGCACCCTAAGTCCTTCCCTCTGGCTGAAGAGCTGTCGAGCGTGCCTGAGCTGCAATGCAAGCATTCAGTGAGCCATGCCTACAAAAAGACAATGTGGGATTGTAACAGCAATTCTCTTAGATTGATCTCAGTTCCCCAGTTTCAATGTAGCTGTTTACATCGATTTTTTTTAAACAATTGTGGAAGGACCTTCCCTTCTACTATATAGCCTTCTGGACAAATGTTATAAAAGGCCTCTTTTATGAAAAGAATAAAGTGTAGAAGAAATATAGAAGAGTGAAAACTATGAAATAGATACAGTACATCAAGGCAATGAATAGAATTACCTTCTGGGGGGGTGTGGGGGTGAAACTCTTCCTACAGGAAGGAAAGGCAAGGAAAATTGTAAAGTAACAACATTTATCACATGGCAGTCTTCCCCTCTGACTGGTGCTGACAGGGTACCAATGCAAACTTGTCAGGTCTGGGCTAAAACATTGTATGGCTAGCTTTGTGTCCAGCTAATGAAATAAAGTCATCATTGTAGGACTGTAATGAAGGGAGAACAGTAAAAAGAGAGAGGAGGAAATCACAAACTGCAATTATTCCTTCTTTTTAAGTCTTTACTCAATAACAAGTTTTAACAGTTTACTTCACTGCAAGCTGCCATGCTATCCACCAGCTGGAGAAATGAACCATGAAAGTCTGCTTGTCTTTATATAGTCTCAGAGGAAATACCAATGCATTAGTTTTATTAAACCCTTGTGAGAAAGCCAAGTTTGAAGCTGCTGGGCACTTGTATCATTTCCAAGGCATGTGGCGAGGGGATGAAAGGAAACGTCACTTGAAAGAGATATTTGGTATCGAGCATCAGCTGTGGAACATCCTCACGGTTGTTTAGCATTGCCTGAAATAACAGAAAAGGTAAGAAAATACTGTTTTAAGAATCAAAGCAAAGCCAGTACATTGCTTGCTTCCCATTACAAATCTTGCTTTCACATGATGTTAAGGAGAGTTGTTTTGAACAGCTCGAAACATCTAGAAGATGAGCAACTTAGTGATAATATGATGTAAATGTTACGTATAACTACATAGCATCAAAAAATGTATGTATGAAGTATCCTGTAACTTGAATAGGAGAAATAATAGTTGTAGCTCTTACCTGGACTTTACGAACAAATGATGGAGTCACTCTTTTCTCAAAATCATCTATTGGAGTGTATGAGTTGAGGATCTTAACTATCTATTCAAATTACAAAAGACTATTTTAGTATATCACAAAAACTGAGAAGGCAAAAAGAAGAAAGCATTAATATGACATCTTTATTGATATTTCATTAAAGTTGCAGTAGAGAATTTGAGAATAAAAAGAGAATTTTGACTGGTCACCTCATGAGTTGTTACATACATGACTCATTTCCAGAGAGGTCAGAGAGATCAAAAATGTTGAAAAAGCTGAATTGATTAAGGGGGAAAAAAACCCAAGAAAAATCCTGTGACACAGTAAAGAAAATATATTGAGGAATAAAATCATGGGATAGAACAAAGCAAACAAGTATTCACCACAGGAGCAGCTAAAATGCTAACCATGAGGAATAAGGAGTTAAAGATTCAATTTAACAAGTGGCAATGTGGAATGCTGAGGAATGCTATTTTTATCAAAGGAAAGGCCAACAGCTCTTTGCAACATATCATTTTAGATAGCCAAGATTCTGCAACTGGTGCTGCCAGGAGAAAACAGTTGGTTCATTACCTGCACAGTGGAAAGAGATGTGCAGTGTTCACATATTTCCTTGGCATCATCATCTGTGATCTTTTTGACCTGAAGGAGCCAGGCTGCTTGAGATAGAGGCTCCAAAGTTTCTTTGGCATTGCTGCTTTGGAGATTCTTGTCCTTAAGCCATTCTTCCAAGTAGCTGATGTTACATCTGGGTTAAACCATGAACAGACAACAGAAATGTCAGGTTCCCCCTAACAAGCAAGTTACATTAAAGACATCTAATGAAGGAATGCTCCTCTAATACAGTATTCAAATTCATACATTTAAAGTTAAAATTCATACCTGTAGATCATAAAAATCAAGCAATTAATAGTTTATGGATTTGTAAGTTTAATCCCTTGTATATTTCAATTCTTTTAAAAACTATTATTTCTTTAAGCTTGGATAATGAAAAGCAACTTATTAGTTTAGCTGTTGTTTACAGAAAATTACTAATATATATTGGCATTGCCTACTACACTGTAGCAGTCATGTCTGTAAGATATTAATTTACAGCTGAGCTTGTACAGGAAATGAGAACAATCTTTGCACATCATAAAGCAGGGCCGGTCTTATAACTGACGACCTAAAGGTTAAAGCAGATTTCTTCTAGTAATATTCCCAGATGGCTCAAAACATAACTGATTTTCTTTCACCTTAGTCTGCAGATTGTCTAGTGGAGAACAAATGAACCGTATCTTCTGCAAAACAGTTAGGACCATGTTCTCTTGGTGCTTATAACAAGACGATGCCCTGTCTGCACCCTCAAAGACTCTGTCTCACTGCCTTTCTTATCACAGAGCATGAAAAAATGCAAGTCAGCTTTTGTCTGTCTGCCAGCCATAAGACACTGCACCTGTTTACTATAGTAAGAAAGAATTAAAAATACTATTCATCACATCATGAGTGAACTAGCATGGAAAGAATCTTAAACATGTCTGACTTTAAACTCCAGACTGTAATTTTCTGACTTTTCCTCTGTTAGTGTTTCCATGGAAAGTGCAATTTGTAATATGTTAGGTTGAGGAAGCTCAGCCCAAATGCAAAGATTTACTTTTTAAAAAAGAGTGAAAAACTGGCTACGCCAAGCAGAATGGTTACAGAAAATCCAGTGACTCTGAGATAAAGGATGTAACATAGAAATGTTAAAAATTCATTCTCGAGCTTGTTGAAACTTTACTGGCTTTACCTTATCTGCATTCCTTTTCTACATGAGCACATGTCCTTGCGGAGGAAGAGACTATTGAGGGTGATAGCTCCAATCAGAAAGAAAAGCTGCTTCACTGCCTGCTTTAGAAGCTCAGAGTCCAAGCCGTTCTGGCACATAGTACTATAAAAATAGCTGAGCTGCTGCAGGATAGAGGTCATTGTGTAGGTATCCGTGTCATCTCTACTAGAAGAACGTTTACGGAACCCTGTAGGTTTCAAGCCAGAAATTCCCTGAAGACTTTCGTATTCCAGCATACCTGGTACTGAAGTACAACAGAAAATGAACTGGTAAGACCAAAACTCCAAAGGCTCCTTTCAGTTATGTTAACTTGATTATTGAACAAAACTTACTTCCAGGATAACTTAAAAATTAATTAGTAGAAGAAAAATAAGATATTGGCAAAGGCCTCTGGAGTACAGTAATCTTTTAAAGCCTTTTCTTTTTGTAGAATGTTCATCAGTTTCAAAACATTATCACAGACCAAGAAATGCTGTGAGGAAAGAGTCTTTCCAAACACCCTGGGGATATACCATTCAGTGGCATTTATACATGCAGAAACACACATGCAGGTACAAATACATATAAATCAAGAGGAGAAAGCAGTCTGTCCCATCCTTTGCTTGTATGTACAAGCTTTATTCATGCACTTCACAAGCTACATTCGGTCTCTTGGGATTGCTGCTGTCTTACCAATCATGGGCTGAATGTTGTTCTCCATTACAAGAATGAGTTGGTGATAGATACGAATGGCCAAGTCACTGAGTATCTGTCTGTATTCCGAGAGATCAAAATGCTTCAGACAGTTCTTATTCTGGCGTGGAGTGTTACATGTCATAAATTCCTACAAGTACATTTAAAATATAATTCTTAGAAATCACATAACATTATAATTATAAGCTGTTACTACAATGTATTTAATTTTCCAGTTCATGTTGATGTTTAGGACTTTGGTTCTAAAGCCCACTAAAACCAAAGGAAAGACATGCTTAGATTTCAGTTAATTTGGGGGCAATGCCTAGATCCCTTAAACAGAAAGCAAACTCCTCCTGCCCACCCACCCTCCCAAAAAAAAAAAAAAAAAATAGGGACGCCAAAACACCATTGTTTAAACTGGATTGACAAACAAACAAACAAAATACATTTTATTGCTGTAAAAGGATCTCATTTTTTAACATTTCATCAGGAAAGTTCTGATTTCAAAAGTCTAGAATGAATCCTAACCTGTGTGAAGTCTTGAATGTTCATTAGAAATATAGATTAAAACTCTAAATTCTGGATTCAGACCTTTCTCTACTGTTGCAACTAAATTGTAGAAGACTGTTTTTAAGTTTAGATGTTTTCATTTCTCCTCTACTCTTTAGAACTTACCGATATGACCACAGGAGGGAGTACTGTTTAGACAGTTACAGTGATTCCAAGGCTTTATGGTACCCCTTTGCTCTAATCCTAAAGACTACATTCTTATGTTCGTGATGTTTCAGTTCAGTCTGTCTAAGTTTATCAACCCTACCAAAAACAATGTAGTATGAGTTTTCAATTTAAAAGAATTTAAAGAATTTTCAATCTCAGGATAAAACTTAGCTTTAATAGCAAGTGAAATAAGGAAAAATGATGGTGTTTCATTGTCTTGCTACTTTTTGATTTTTTTTTCTGTAACCTGTTGTTGTAGCAGTAGGTATTTGAATGATCACAATTATAAAACAGTAAAACTGGTTTATGTATATATATATATATATATATACACACATACACATAGCTGGATATCTGAAGTCCAGCTCACATTAAACTTATATGAAAGAGGTTAAATTAAGCAGCAGTTCCCATGCCATGTCTTTAACCTACTTTAGCACTTTAATGTTTCCTTGATTTCACTTCATCTTTCAGTCCTTCAATGTCTTATTATTTTTGTAAGACATATAACACCACTGCTGAGCAGTGTGAATGTGTAAATATCTGGAAGGAACAGTGTTGAGCTGGTGAATAATTATCTATCTATTATGACTATTTTTAATTCAAATTAAAGTCTGTCAAAGGTAAAGGAATGAAATTATTTCATTAATTCAATCCTACCTCTTCCCCACTGTACTGCTTCAAACAGTTAAGAAAATAGTATGTATTGGAAAGCCAAAAGGACAACATCTCAAAATCTTCTGAATGTTCCTGAAAATGATAAGTAAAGCAATCTTATAACGTCTCATGACGTTAATTTAGTAACTAAACTTAAGACCATTACAGAATTAGTATAATAGACCCTATATATAGCACAAGGCACATACAATATCTATAATATTCTAGCTGAACAAATCATGTGTTTTCAGGCTAATATACACACAGCAAAGGTCCCTCTTTTATTTGGTAAACACTGTTTAAGTCTTCTTATATGACAGACAGGCTAACTCAATTAGGCTGATCCAAAGAGTTTTACACATTTTATCCATAGTGTTGTGGTGTACTGGAGGTCTTCCTGCAAAACAGTGTGAACAACTCCTGTATACAGAAAGGAAACTGAACTACGTATAAACACAGTTCTAACTGTAAGTATGCTTTATTTTTGTTAGCTAAGATTTTGTAATAGATAAACCGTGGTACCAATTTGTTTGTGAACAAACTATAGGCATACAACAAATGCCACTGCAGAAACACAGTCTGTTCCTGCCTGTGCTACAAAGCGTGCCTGGTATTTCATTGCATTAGAAATCCATAATAAAACATTCACGTGGCTGAATTTGTTGTGTAGATGAGACAATAGGCTAAAAATTCTTGTTTATAACTTGATTTTGCTAAACTGGCTGGCAACATAATTTTAATCATTTGGGTACTAATGATGTGGTACCAAATTACATGTCAAAAAAACCCATTACACTAGTAGAACAGTGGTGGAAAGAGCTCTTAAAATTCCAATAGCTGCCTGCTGCTGACACACTAACCTTCATTTCTGTCCATCTGACTTTTACCAGTGCTGAAAACACAGGTACAATTCACCTAATTAGCTACTCATTGCAAAATGTAAAATATTTTGTCAGCAAGCTCTTCAGACAAAACTGATTTGTGTTAATACATTCTGTGTTCAGCACAGTAGAAACTTACCTGCAGGCTTTACAGGGATTTTACTACAAACTTCAAAAAGAGTATCACTAATGATCATTATTCTATTATAGGAACACTAGCACATGAAAAGTGTCAGTATTCCCCAGGTACTATGCAAGCAGATTGTAAACCTGACATTAAAAATCAAACAGTACAGTACGACCAAACAGAATTCCTACCTTAACGACTTGTTTGATACCATCAATGGTTACATTCATGAAAGATTTCAGCATGTCAGCATCATTCAGATAATCTGCATACCTCACACACATGAACAGGATGTGAGCTGGAAGGCCAGGTATCATGTTAACTACAACTCCACGTGGCTTTAAATCTGCATAAAGGAGACGCATCAGGTTTGTGATATAAATATTCAATTATTCAATGTATTATTCTGAAAAAGACAAGTAAGTACTACATGATTCAGTTTTTCAGTGATCAAACTTTATGATTAATTTACTGAATAATTGCTGTTTCTAAAAACGTCTGTAACAGTATCATTCATATAAGAAGATTAATTAAGTTTTCCAGAGAAGTAAGAGAGTATTGCAGCAAATTCTAAGGTCCAGCATGGGCTATGACAGACAGGACAGCTTCAAAAAGGAGTGTGCACTTAACCCACTGGAGGTTCCACCAAATTCTGGCATTGTCTAATGTCATATCTTTGTTCACAAAGGTACAAACATTCACAAGGCTAAAGTAGGTATAACAAAAGAAAGATGTTATTTCCAAGGATTATTTAATAATAATATTGATGTACATGGAAAATTTGTTGTGTTTACTGTTAATTGTAAGCTACTGCAAAAAGATGGTTTGGCAGTAAGAATGATATTGTGAAGTAACTCAGAGGAAGGACAAAATTCCTCTACAAGAGAAACATGAAAATAGAGCTCCTTTCAGTGAAGGGGATGATATGGAAACGACAGACAGGAGAGTAACCCATCACACATGGACATAAGCCCAGTGACTTGCAGATTTAAGGAGATGACCAGGAAGAAAATGAATTCAAGTCCCTGCTGTGCTCTTGAGATTTATAGCTTTTTAAGAGAATAAAGAATTAGAAAGATAATAAGAGTCAGCATTATGTAGGGTTAGAAAAAATTACTTTTACATGAATAAAGCCCTTCTGTAGTCGAAATACGTGTCAGTAGAAAAACAGTAATACAGAGCCTCCAAGTTGTATTGGTGGGAGTAGCAATAAAAGGAAATCAGAACAGAAGTGAAATATGGTGCCTTGTAGTTTTTGTTGTAGTATTCTACACTGAATATCAGTCACTAATGAGAAAATTTGAAGTGCTTCCAAAATACCGAGGATCAGATTTTGAATAATCCTTTCTTCATCTTCTTTTTTGTACTCCATCATTCCAATGTACTCTTTGGACAAAGTTGGCACATGAGCTTCAGCTGTCAAAGAAAAACCCACTGTTATTTGCAGGCAAACAGCTAAGCTAATGTTCATGTTAAAACAAGCCTGTGGAGAAAAGCAGGTTTCTCTGTAACAAATAGAGAAATAATATGCAATAAATGAAATAAAGTGTAATAAATAGAGGCCCTCTTCACAACAACATCTTAGCTTATGGTTCCAAGCATTATAACTTAAGTAACTTTAATATTACTCATGTGAATAGTTTCGCTGGATTCAGTGCAATCACTTGCATTAATAACACAAACAGCAACAATAAACCTCTATTAGTCACCTCTGCAATGGTTTTGAGCATATTCTATACTGAAGAATTACTTGCAATGTAAAAGTTTTGTACAAACTAACTTCCTATCAGGAACCATCTGCCATTTGAAGGCTAACGGGAGCAGTTACTCATCTGATACAAAAACAACATTCTGTTGGCCCAGAGACAGTTTGCATGAGGATATGTATTAATTTTCATTGACAGAACGTTATGCCTCTGGTTTAATCTCTGCCATATAGTTTAGGTCCCATATGTGCCCATTTTTTATCTGGGAAATAAAAATACAGGAAAGGACTTTTATGCAATTTCTGTTGATGGTTCTCCCTGCAGGAGTCAGAGGTTTTAAGTTTCTAACCCTGCCCCAACCCCTATTTTTTTTTTCCCCAAAGTTATTTAAATTTGAAAGGAAAAAAAATCACCTAACAATCTTACCTTTTTCAATGGTCCTGGTAAGAGTTTTGATCTGATCCTCCAATTTTTTAATTATTCTATCTTTCATGTCTAGTTTTTCTTCAAGATCCTGTAATAAACAAAGTCAATCAGTACAGAGCAGCCATGATTAAAAAATGTTTTCTACCGCAACATGTTTCTGTCACAATTAAACAGCACTATAACGTGCTTTTACTTATATTTGGTGGAAAAAATGGGAAACTCTCCTATCATTTTCCTCCCACAATGAGCTGAGAAAGCATCCTACCTGCACCATGAAATCATGATTTTTTCTTTTAATCCTGCATTTCAGTTACAGTTTCTTAATGATGATTTAATTTCCTCACCATGTTTTCCACAGTAAGTCTAGTTGTCTCTTGCTTTATCTTGCTTTGTACTTCATCCTGGATTTTATCTTGCAGCAGACCATTGCTTAGTCCCTCAATTTCTTGGGCTGTGACTTTCAGTCCCTTGTGTTCTTTTATGTCTACTTCATTCTGGGCCTCATAAGTTCTAAAAATAGGTAAGAAGTTTCATCTTTTATTCCTTTTTCATTAAAGCATAGTTGCATCATACTTGTCTATTCTTTATTAACTGGGCACAAGGCTGCAAGGCAAATCTTACATTGAATGTGGTACTTTTAAAGAGTGTAAGGGATTTTTCTACCACAGGTTATAGCAACTACATTTCTTACATTAAAAAAAATTTTAAAAAATTACCGTCTTTGTGTTCTGTCCCCTTCTAGCTCATAATGCAGCCGATTAGACACCTCTTTCATTTTTTTTTTCAGTAATGAGCAATAAAACACAAAAGAAAAAGAACGAAATTAAATTTGCTTACAATTCTGTACAAATATTCAGCAAATCTCTTACCCTTCTAATTTTGTTTCATCTAACAAAATTGAATGACATGCCAGATAATGTATCAGAGAAATCTCTGACTGCTCCACACAACACAGAAGATGACATGGGATGAGGAATTTTGCCACGACTAACTTCTTGCAGTTGGCAGTAAAACTACTAGCAAATTTTAGGAAGACACTGTAGCTAGGAAGACTCAGAATCCTTCAGCAAAGTATGCTTTCCTAAGTTGAGAACTTTCAAATGAGCAAATTTCTCAAGAACTTCTCCCTCAGTCTCCCACTCTGAATTTTTAACACCCTCTGAAGTCCAACTCAGAGTGTGTGCCTTAAATTCCAAAACACTTTTCCTTTTTATGATTGTTTCCAGAGGACATACTCCATTACACATATTCTTAGCAGAATTATATTGAATACACTTGCAGAAAACCAAACTATAGAACTGAACAACCCCAAAAAGGTAAAAAAAGAAAAAAAAAAAAAAAGGAGAAAATATACTTGCATGTATTTTATTCTTTAATAACAGAGACAGAAACTATACTACACTTTTTTCTCACCATGTTTCTTACATTTTATTAGCAAGAAAGTAAGTAATAAGGCAATGAAGTTATCACGTAATGTTTCAGCTTTAAAAAATCAAGTATAATGAATTCATCGTGTTCATCCTAAACAACTGAAAGTCTAGGGACCATACTGGTACTTTACCTTTCAACTTTACAGTCTGTTCCTGAAGACGATTTTCGAGATCTAATTTTTGATTTTCAAGTTCTAAAACTTGCTGTTTAAGATCTGGGATCACCTTTTAGAGAGAAAAAAAAAAAAAAAAAAAAAAGAGAGAGAGATTTGCTTATTTCAGAACTATCCATCTTTTCAAATGTCTGCAGTAGTTCCTATGACACAAAGACCTTCAGCTGAAAATAGTCAAGGATGGGAGAGAGACTGTTGAGGAGTACTGCTACCTGCTTGTCTCACGTGTTTAACTTTTCTGGAGACATCTGCTGCTGATCACTCTCAAAATTGAAACAGTGAGCTAATGAAAGGTTTGGACTGGACCAGTACTACTGTTCTTCTGTTCTAGTTTCAAGGAAATTATACTGTGGCTTTAATTTCCCTAGATCAATTAACATTGGAAAAAGAACCCTCATTGTGTTATAAGATTTTTTTTTTAAAAGTAACATTGTAAGCAACTTTTCCTTAGATTTTCAGTTTTAGTAACTTCGGTTTGAAAATATTTCTTTAGTTTCCTTCCATTTAGGAGACAAATAACATGGTCTTCTGGACTAATACCACTTCTTTGAGTGAGATAGGTTTTACACAGTACCAATAGAGTTTTAAGCCTTGCCTGGAATTTATTAGTGACTTGGTATGTTTAGCTGCCCTCTGGTGGGGAGAGCCTCAGGACTGCACGAATCTGTAACCATAAAGCCCACTGGCATCTGGTTTTTCACTAGCAGATCACAGAACTTGTCAACCTGAGAGACAGAAATAGCTTTCTTCTTCTTCTACCTCAGTTTTTATAGCTGAGCATCACATTATACAGCCGAGGATATCCTTCTGGTTGGCTGTCCTGGCTGTGTGGACTCCCAACTTCTTGCCTACCCCATTTAACATGCTGAGGTGGCACAGAAAAAGGAAAAGGAGGAAGCCTTGACATCTTGCAAGCTCTGATCAGCAACAGCCAAAACACTGCCTACTGCTGACCGCTTGCCAGACATAGAAGGATAGCATCATTAAAGAGCAACACATGAGCCAGACCCCTCCCTCTGGTTTTCTGGCATATGAAAGAGATCCAAGGTGCCCAGCCACTGGAGGAATGAATAGACCAATGTATTCACTCACAACACAAAACATAGTAAAGAAGGGAGGAGTCAATTCCAAAGCCAGGCCATTGGGGAAGGAAGGACACAGGTGATCAGTCCAATCCCAATCATTTAGTAATTGTCAGGAGAAACCCTCTTAATTCCCTTCACTGTCTCAATCTTGTCCCACCATTACAGGGAACTCTACTTGCTGTGAAGACTCAGGGAGCCCTTTCAATAGCCAGAACCCCACACAGCACATATACTGTGTAGTCAGACTTTCCAACTTGGCTTCAAGCAGAGTCAGCTCTTACAGAGGTAGCTTAGTGCCCCACCTCCAAGTTCATGTAGAAGACAGGGGCACCTGGTGGTGATCTCCTAATCAGTTCCCACTCAAGGCTGGCCAGACCCCAGGTGAAAACTAATCAGGAGGGTCTTTCTTGCCTGATTGTGGACATCACCCATATTCCGACCCTCATTCAGGGCTGGGGTTTTAAAACCATCACTTCACACTGCCTTGTTATCAGTACTCTTTGACTCACAAATCCAAAATGCAGCATCATATGGACTGCTACAACGAAAGTTAGCTCCATCCCAGACAGACCCAGTACGCTGTTGTAATACTGACCATAGAAAGTTATGGTATCACAAACCTGCTTTTCATTAAGTCTGAAGCACCAGAAGTGTTCCATCAGAAAAACATGTAGCCTGACCAAGAAATATTTTTTAAAATCATTAAGAAAGTTTAAATTAGGTAGGTATTAAAAAATGTATGGTGAGCTAACTTTCTGGTCACTGCTAAACCTCTGATTCATTTTGTAGTTATTCTGTGTAAGAAAAAACCAAAAAAAATACTTGTTTCCTCGTGACTTCCAGTATAAAGCTGCATATCTGTAGAAATTATTACACCATTCAAAAGTTCCTCGCATTGTTGAGAAACAGCAAAAAAACATAACTAAAATACTTGTATGTGCTCAGTTATGGAGATCGTGGCAACATTTTGAAGCCCAAAACATCTTTTATGAAATCTGAATATTCAGCAACGTATGAATATCAGGGTTCAAATGCATTCTAAAGATTCTCAATGTCTCCCTACCTATCAACAACAGAAGCCAAAGCCTGTGTGTGAACTACACTGTAAGTCAGAGTCTCAATTCAAGTTTATGTGAAAGAAAAGTGAAAAAGCCTCTGTGAAGCTGCCCCAACAAGTTGTACACTCAGACAATAAATCTTACCAGGTTTTCTGAAGTTAGCCTGCTAACTTCAAGTCGAATACCATCATTTATGTCATTTTCCTCTCGAAACAGTTTTTGTAGATGATTAATATCTTGGCTAAGATGTTCAACTTTAAAGTTCAAACCTTCAATCTCCTTTTCATATATTTCTTTCTGGGACTGGAAATGACTTTCCAATACCCTGTTAAAAAAGAAAAGAACACAGCAGATGTAGTGGGATGCAATGGGTCAGGTGTAACACAAAGTGACAACAGGGTCCTGTGGTTAGCACACAGACATCCCATTACACCACCTGTGCACTAAGGGAGTTGGAAGCTATGCATGGTACCTCAGAGGAAACACGTTTCCCCAGCTGACACATATGTACTTATCTCACTGACTTAATAAAAATTTGTTAAACTGATTTCAAGCTGCTCAGTCAGTCACACAGTGTGGTGTTTGTTCATTTCTTAAACAGATGTCCAGTACTGCACTGTCAAAGTACTTACCAATCTTTCAGTTTATTTCCTAGATCATAGCTTGGGTTTATGAAAAAATGGAAGAATTAAACTAACCTTGTAGCTTTTTTCAAGCCCTCATAAGCAAACCACAGTTCCCCATCCTCATTTAAGTGTTCTAAATCCTCCGTAGAGAGTCTAGAATACAAGGCAGTATCATTAGTGTGCAGGTCAACAAAATGCATTACTTAGAGACCCGAGAACAAAGTTACCTGCTTCTTACATCTTCAAAGTCATAACTTTCAAGAAGCTGTTTTGTAACTTCTGACATCTTTTCTGTAAAAAACAAGGCTTATTGCATGAATAATTTTCTCTACACATTTCAAATTAAGTTTAATTATAAAAATAAAAACAACCTCTTCTTAAATATACAAGATTCCTTCCTTGTACTTGGTGAATACATCTGATTTACTACAAGAATATGATGAGCGATTTGGTTCTAATTCTGGACATCTAAGGTGTCATAGATAGGTATACTACCAATACTACTTTTTCCTAAACACATTAAACTTTCAATGCAAAGTTACATCTTTCTGTTCTGCATCTGGACAACTGCTAGAGTTGCATAGATGATTTGTCATCTGGTGCTAGGTTACTACATTAAAAGCTGCAGATACAGGTTTGCACTATGATATTGTTAGCACTGAACAAAGTGGACAACAGTAGTGCTTATATTAAATACCATTTCCAAAAGAGAACCCAACTCTGTGAGTTTTTTAAGCATATTTGACATTTATTGGACCTAAGGCTGAAGACAGGATTAAAGAAAGCTAGATAACATGTTTTTTTCTGTATTCTTGGGTCTCTAGAAGCAACTCATTAAATTCTAATTGAAGTTTAAATTATTAGTATCAATTTTTAAACATAAAGGAGAAAAGTTTGAAATCAGAGTTTCTTCAGCTTGTAAACTGAACTGTTGGTTTGGGTTTTTTCTTCCCATGTGAGTAAAGGTATGGATAGATAAAATCACTATGCAATGGGAAAGAGGACTGGAGTTTTGTCAAAGCTAACATAGAAGAAATCAGTTTAAAGTGGCCTGGTTCACACTGTACTTGTTAAGTTCTCTGCATTATCTAGTATGTAGCTTACCCCTCAGTTCCCGTTTCTGTGACTGGGCCTGCTTCTCAACATCCAATTTTTGTGTCTGCAGCAGTTCAATTTCCTTTTGCAACTCAGGTATTTTCTGAATCAGATAAAAATGATAGTGTGAGACAAGAACTGAATGACAAGAGCTGACTCAGTATCAGCTAAATCATAAAGATAATTATAATTAAAGACAGGTTCATATGGTAAAAAGCTCAAAATGCATTGTATTGAAAGCATCTGGTTCTCTGGCATCAGAGCAGATCAGTGATGTGGTGCAGTGCAAATGTATGTATATGCGCATGAAATTGACTCGGGAAAAAAAAAGTACAACTTTGCACAAAGGTACTACTTTCCCATTCAGTTTATATGCTACATTCTCAAAAAATCCTCTGAGAAACCAGTACGTTCTTGGAGAAAGGAAGAAAAAAAGATCCACATATCTAAACTTTATAAATATTCAGGCACATGTTGTGTACTGCATGGAAGTAATGCAATATAGTGATGTATCAAATACAGCTAACTTCTAAAAAGAAAAAGTGAAGGTAATCTAGAATTAAAACATCCACATTCTCTACTTGCTTTATCTAGCAAAGATTCCAAAATTAAATGTGTCATACTTTACCTGTGCTTGTTTTTCAAGCTGTCCTACTTCCATTTTCAAGCCATCCTGAATGACAATTTCTTGCTGAATTTGATGTTGTAGCCGAGTTTTTTCTTCTTTCAGAATCTTAATTTCTCCTTTGAGCAATTCAATCTCCTTTTCATAGTCCTGCTTCTGATTTTGGAAATTTTTCTCAAGTATCCTAAACAAGACAATTAAAATGTGGCTGTATTTTCATACATCCATAAGTGGAAGAGTGGGTTTTGGTTTTGTTTTAATCTGAAGGACATGTTTCACTGAAGAAAATTTAAATGAACTGTAATTACCTGAAAATGCTATCCTACATCCCCAGTCAAGCCACAAAACAGAAGACAATGGGATTTCCCTACATCTAATTCAGGCATTGGGACTGAATTCCAAGGCAAAAATTATTTTTTTTTGCACTTAAAGGCTAATTCTCTAACTCTCTGAGAGTCAGCCTGTCTGAGCTGCTTTCTACTACATTTATGGCCAGTCAGGACTGAAGGAGGACATAGCTACAGAAAGCCCTGTATCCTTCTCAGTGAAACACCACAAGAAGCTTTCTATTTTCTACTAGTCCCTGCTGAAATGGACTGGCTTCCAACAATACATCTAATGGGAAAAGCAGAAAAACTAGTAGAGAAGTCCTCTTAGTATAGTCTGAAGTTATTTGCAGTTGAAAACAGACTGAGCTGAAACACCACACAGCTTCCAACCCTCAAGAACAAATAAGCAAATAAAGGGACAAGTAACAAGTAAAGAGTTACTGGGGAATAAACCCCTGTCTGAGAAAAGCATGCTGCAAAGCAACAACCATTTATTGCTAAACAATAGGATTTTTAATACTGCAAATGAAATACCAAAGGGGAAAATTTTTTTTAAAAAGTTTTTTTCCTACTATATTTTTAACCAAATGTCCTTCACAAACACTTCCTTTCCTTCAAGCTGAATCTTTGATTTCAGTCCTTTAATATGGACTTCACTGGAGTTCTCACTGTTACGGCCATCAGCTGCTCTTCCAGCCCTGAATGAATGCTGATGGTAGATCCAAAGATACTATTAAGATCAGGTTTGCCTTTCAGTTCTCAGAAAGACACGTGAAAAGACAGGAAAGTGCAAAAGCAAGAACAGTCTCAAGTCTACAGTGTAACTTCCTGCATGTGGCTGACCCACAAACACACACGTGCTTTTCCATGACTGTACATGAAGTACTTTAGTACCAGCATTAATGTCCAAGAACACTGTCAGATTCATAAGTGATGTCAGCATAGTACATTTACAGGAGGAGAAAGGAAAGCAGGGAAATAGAAAACCTGAATGCCCTTTCAAAGCAATAAAATTCAGATTCCATACATTCTCTGATTTTCTTCTTTCTGCACATCATTGAAGAGTTGCTTCGTGAGGTCATCCATTTTCTCTGTCAAAAAATATTTCAGCATTTCAAAGACCTTCATGCAATTATTTGTATTATTTAAAACAGTATGACCACAATGAGAAGTTTTGTTTTAATCAGTAATCCTTAGCATATTTTCAGGCTGAAATTACTCCCTCAAGTGCCAAAAATTACCACAGTAAATTTTACAAGTAAAATAGAATAAAAGGTTCTGAAACATCAAAATGTTATTCATCTGAAGTATACTTGCTCTCATGTGCTGCCTGTGTCCTTTGAAATTAGATTCTTAGAGCAACATATTAAAGGAACCAAGGACAAAGCAACCCCTTGAAGGAATGCATGTGCATGAGACAGGAAACAATAAGAGGAGACCTTTTGCTACTTAAAGAACAGATTTAACTTAATTATTAAATTGAAAACATTTGCATTACACTTCTTAAGCAAGAAAAGCTTAAGACCAGCTTTTCATTTACTGTAAATTCAGCACTTATATTGCTTTTTTTAGACTAAAAGTCTTTTATCTTTGCTGAAAACCTGACTTTACCCCACTTTATAACTTCTTTAAAACTCCTTTTAGTTACTATACCTTTCATTTCCTCAGTTTTTTCTTGCAGCTTTATTTCTAAGATCTCTTTCTGTTCTTGTAATTCTTTATTCCAATTCTCAAGTGTTAAGATTTTCTGTACACACAAAAAGTAAGCATAATATAAAAATTATGAAGGAGGAAGAAACAGATCACAGAATGTGTTAATTTTAACAAGCATTTATGGATTCTCTTCCTTCCTTGACATGCCCACCCGAATGTGAAGTTACTCATTAACTTACTACTTATCTCAAATCATGCATTTGATACATCTAGTGACTGAAAAAATTACTTAAACCCCAAGCACCCAGATGGCAATTAAACTTACTTGTTCACTGTCCTCTTTATATTTTTTCTCTTTCTCTTCATATGTTCTCTTTTGAACAGTTAACTTTTCAAGATCTAACTTGAGTTTCTGAATTGTATCTGTGTCATTCATATGAGTTGAAGCCTGACTGGTCAATCGTTCCAGCAAACCATGATTTTCTCTACTCTACAATGAGCAAGACAGGTTAAAAGAAAATAGAAAAGAAAATGAACAGCTGAAACTGCTTAACAGAATTCCAAAGGAAGCACCTGACCTATTTCTGCTCACCATCCTGTACCAGTCATGATTATTTCAACCTAGAACTGTTTTCATCAATTAGATTTAAAGGATTAAATCATTTTAAGGATGATTTGGCTGGTATGGCTCTCAAAACTAAGCTGCAAAATAAACAAAATATAGAATTTCAAAAAGTTACTAAATATGTTGCCCCAGAACAGCACCTCACACATTCTTCACCTTAGTAACTCCATCCAGAGACTGGACATACTACTTATGAAACAATTCTTAAAAAAAAAAAGTTCATTGTGGACTCTTCTCATTGGTACAACTAACCCAAAAATAGAAGGAAACCCTAGATGATTTTTCCTTCCCTGAATGTAGAAAGAATACTAGTGGTTTATTATAAAGGATGTATCTCTTACATATTCTCCTGCTTTGTCAAGTAAAGTATGGACACTGTAATTCACCTTAGTCTCTAGACAAGCTCTGAATAAAACAGTTATGATTAAAAAACAAAATAGTATAGATGATGAAGTGACTGGTGTCCCTCACCTGTTCTTCTATCTTTTTCTGCAGTTGCTGCACTCTGTATGAAAGCTGGATATTCAGTACAAACCGCCGAATATTCTGAAACCTGCGCCTGGCAAGCCATGCACGGGCATATTTCTGAATGATCACAGCCTTGTGTTCTTCAAGCATCTTTAAAATAAAATATTAAAATCTGTCTGCAGTTATCTATGGTTCAGTCAGCATCAGTTATAATATTATGTGAATCTATATACACTGGTAATGACAGTGTTCTTACAGACATATCAAAATACTGAAATACCCAGACTGCAGAAACATTGGAACTACTGTAGTAATCACACCAAGTACAAAGCAGACAGAGTCTTGAGTAGCTCAGAGATTAGATCTAGGCTACTGTGTATCAGTATTTTTATAACAACAATATAAAAACAGCATAAAAGATATGAGAACTAGACATGCAAAAGGTAAAATATTTGAGATCAGTGCCCTTGTCTTCATCTTATAGACCAATAACTGTTTCCCGCTACTGGAAGAAATTTTTTCATATGCTGTACCTTCCGATATTTTTTTCTTGCTAAAAATCCTCTTGTATAAGCTTGAATTGTTACAGCAGCCACACAGATGAGCTGGCAAAGTCTACGGACCAGGTAACCCCGACAGTATTTCTGAATAGTTATAGCTGCCCATGTTTGCTTCAGAGTTCTTGCAGTTATAGCTTGCCTTAATACAAAAGACAGTAAAGTTTACTTCAGTCATGTTAGATTTGTCATGCTCAATCCCTCAGTCAGTCAAATCAAAAACAAAAAAAACCCCAGGAGATACTGAAAACAGGCAACCACTATCTAAAATACAGCCTTTTCTTCAGTTAAAGTAGAAGACAGGGAATTATCCACCATCTTTGAAATCTGTTCCACAAGCAAGTGTTCTGATGCTCTCTTTCTGAAAATTTCAAAACCTACATGGAGCCACCTTCCTCTCAGTCTGCTGTGTGAATGACTGGTGCAGTTTCTCTGCTGCATAATTCCTTGTAATATTTTGTACACACTAATTTGTAGACCTTTGTAAGTTGCTTTGCCTCTCTGCTACCCGATTTCTTCTCTGGCTCTGAAGCTAAGCAGAAAGCCCAAGCTGACAACCGGGTCATGCATCGTCAGCTGCGGACTGAGCTCACAGGCAGACCGTCTGCCCAGCAATCTGGCAGACAACATCTGAAATCTGCTGGAGTATTTCCTTCCTATCAGCTGGACAGGAAATTCACTTGTCAGCCCAAGGTACCGTAGGGTGCGCTGCCCCCGGAAGTACTGCTGCAGGACGGTGGCTGCACGCCTGGCGTGCAGGAACTTCTCCCGCTGCAGCCAGCCCCGGACACGCTTCTGGATGGTGACGCAGGCCTGGCGCAGCCTGTCGGATCGCAGCTTCTCCAGGTAAGCCACCTGTCCCGCTCGGAAGAAAATTTTTGTTCTCCCAAACTGATATTGGTTATGATCCTGAAAAAGAGAATAATAGGTGTACTAAGTTTTTGGTTTCTTCTTGTTGATGAGACACTTTCTTCCTTTTATAAATCATCACTTCAGGCAAGCTCTTCTGAAATGACATGATCTTGCTAAATAAGAATATCCTCCCTGTCTTCTTTGGAAATGGGGGTATATGGGAGTGAAAACCGTGGGGAAAAAAACCTATGGGAAAGAACCAGAGAATTACCTCCAAAAATCACACCCTACTGATCTCAAATTAAAGGGAACATCTGGACTCGTCATCAAGGCCTTGAAAGCAACCTCTTCACTCCTTCGTACAAGTCTGGCTCCCTGGGCTCAACATTACCTTTCGGTACACGTGTCTGGCCTTGAATCAGCAAGCTGCGTGAGGGAAAACTCGAGGGAGAAGGTGCTTTTAAGCTCAGGCCCTCACCCTTGGCCTGTGCTGGAGCTATGTTACAGGTATGCCTGTGTTTGGTCTTACACACCCCTGAGGCTGCACTCAGTCCTCACTTGCTGACTTGAGTCACTGGCTTGACTTGGACGAGCCTCATCACTAAAGGCTTGTCAAGCAAATCAGAGCAACAACACGTTTTTAGAACAGTTGTCCACTGTGCTGGATTCCACCATCAAAGCCCTCTTTTGTGCGTAAACTAATACTTGACAACTGTATACCATTTAATCCTCACTGCTTTATTAACGTAAGTAGAATATCTTCCGTTTTACAAGTGAAGATATGAAGCACAGAGAGGTTATATCATCTGTCTGTGTCCACATTACAACTGTCGTAACACAAGGTAATTGACTTGCAAGCCTGTGTGCAACACACTAAATCAGGGAAGATGGCGATAATGGAGATATCTTTCCTATTTAAGGAGTGAGACACTACTCCTGGCAAGAGATCTTTTCTTAATAATAGGTGCTATAATACTAATGGGTCAGTGCATACAACTAACCTGAATTAGTCGCTGCAAAACAGTCTTGCATATCTGCTTCTTATCATTTATGGAGAGCTCCTGCTGTGTCATAAGAATGCTGTAACGGCTGAAAAACTCAATGTAAGTCCACCTGGAAAATTAAGTTAGCAAATGCAATTAATTTAAGAGACACCTAAGTATTTTTTGGCATACAGAAGTCTACTGCTATCCATACCTGGATGGGTAGCTCTGTGCACTGATACGAATAGTTTCCAAAACACCACAGGCTCGCAGCTGCTGAGTAACTCTTTTTGAATCAAACCTAAAAAAAGCAGAGTTATATCTTACATTTTTTTCTGGGTTTGGCACATAATTAGAACCATTCTACTAGCAGGATTTCTGTTTCTGCCCATAAGAAACAGGGCTCCCTGCTTTTTATATAATGGCTTCTTCCCGCCCCGCCGTCCCCCGCCCCCCATTATGATAGGGAGCACCTGGGTTTTCTTTTTCATCCTCAAAACAAAAGGAAGACTGTATTTATTTCCATCTTATGAAAAGTCCTGTTTCCTTTCTGTATTAACTGTGACAGTTTGTATGAGCAAGTGGCAATGAGTCATGCCACACTCAGCACAAAACATACAGAGAAATAAATACCCTCGACAGTCTGTTAGGAAGGAATTCTCTCTGCAGGTACTTACAAATATTTGGGTTCAAGATTATCAACACAAGGCATGGAGAGACCCTTTCCAGTTCTGGACCAGAGCTGGTATGCTCAGAGTGCACTACACTACAGTGTCAGTTAAGTACTAGCTAAGAGACCCCTGTGGCTGATAGATGACTGTATTGTTCTTTCACTATTTATAGTACACTCTCTGAGTCTAATTCAGACATGATTTTATAGCATCCAAACTGGTTCCCCCTCACTGCTATTACAAAGAATAATGAGGTCTCACTGCAGTGGTAGTGAAACAGTGCCATTTGTAATATGTTTTCAATGAGCAGATTTTATCTACCTTCAAGAAAATGAGTTAAGACACTTAAAAAAATTAATTTAGAATCAAAGTTTGCCTCTTCTTTCCTATTGAGGAATGATAAAAGCTTTCATTTAATTTGTCAGTTCACTACTTTCCCGCTGAAAGCTGGATAACTGAAGCTAGGATGCCTCCACATGTCTGCCCACAAACCAGACCAATAGTTGCATCAAGAGTAGCTCCTACTTGCATGTCAGTGGTTAACAAGCTGGTAATAGGAATTATGCAAATTATCTGACATATATGATAGTATTATAAGATTAAAATTACATAAAATTGTGGGAAAAAGTCAAGGCTATGTTCAAAAGTGCTCATAACTTTTCTGAGTTCTATATCTCTTCTAAATATGTCTATGGACAAAAGGGAAGTTTGCAAAGAAAATGGGAGTGGCTTTTATTCCCTAAATGTGAATTGGTGCTAATCCATACTGTACAAGAGCAAACACACCTATACACAGTATCTATCAACTTAAATCAAATGCGGGCTACATCTCCCCTAAAAATGTTATGACAAATACACAAACACTAATATCCAACTTGAAAAATTTTAGGATAATAAAGAATTTTTAAGGTATCAATAACTATTACTGAATGATTCTGGTTTTGTAAGAAGAAAATTTTTTTTTTTTTTTTTTACTTCTTCTGTTTTGAAAGGAAATGTTTTGCATGGGAAGATGTGCAACAAAAAGAATTTAGCTTGCTCATGTGTAGTTCCTGTGAAATGATAAAATACACTTTCAATTTTAAACAGTTATAACAGTTCAACACCACTAACATACTTACTCAAAAGGCAACTTCTCATCGTTTGGCTTTATGCAGCGTACATAGTGCGGGGTGGTTGCGTTGAGGGTCACCATGAGCAAAGACAACGAACTCCGGAACTGGAAAGTATCACACGTAACAGGTTTGCTCATGAAACTTTTACAGCTAAGTAAAAAATAAAATTTTAGGTTTCTGATTATTTGTTAGTTTTTGGCTGGACACTGGCAGATTTTCTTAGGGTTTAGATCTTAAATGCAGGAAATTTAACAGTCCTGCTGTACCTAATAGTCTCCTATACATACGTTAAACACAAGTTCTTGTACCTGGACCTGGAGCACTGCACTGTGGCTGCCTCTCGCTGTGCTGAAAACTGGATAGTCTCCCGTGAATAGTAACAGAACACAGCATTAGAGTCTCAGGCTGCCCAGTACACTTCCCCAAAAGTACGAGCGTCACAGAATAGCAGGGTCATGTACTACCTTACTGCCTACAGTCAGCCGGAGTTGTTTGTTAGGTGCCTTGACAACAGGTCTTGCAGATTTGATGTTTACAGTTGAACTGAAAGGTGAAATGGACACTGGATTGTCTTGAAAAAAATTTGCACACAGATGAAACTGGAAGTGTGGTGAAAGAATCACAGTTAAATGCTGCGTAACTGTACTGACATTTAAATAATAATCACATTTACTATAATGCAAAATGCAAACCCCATCCACCTTAATGCTTAGGTCAGGTATTGCAGGACATGGAACCAGATCTTTAAGACACCAACAAACAACCATCAAAGAAACAGTTGCAACAATTCTGAATCTGTAGTGAAGCACTTATACATTTCACAGACAAAACTCAACAACAGCTAAGCGAGCCTGCAAAAACTACTTCAATATGAGCAAACATGAACATAAATGACAGAACAATTAAAAATGAGACCACTTAAGGTTATATTTTCACAATATTTCATTTAAATTAAGAATGTGAGGTTTGGTCAGATTAAGTTAGCTTTGCAATAGTAATCCTGACATCTCAAGGCTTTAGACTTGAAAGGGACAGGGCCTTCAAACAGATGGGAATTGGCAGGCACATGTAAGACATGTGATGTTTTCCCTGCCCTGGCATTCTCTTTATTTCTTTTGAAGAATAAATGAAGGCAGCTGTTAATGATAAACTACCTATCAAAGCTGCATGTAATGACTAGAGAAAACAAACAACAAAAAAAGTGAACTGTTCAGTTACAGGGATTCCAACATGCTCTTCCCTAGTAACATTAAGGAAAAAAAAAAAAAAAACATAACTAGCAAAATAAATGCAAATAAACAAAGAAGTTAAATACTGTGTTTTTCCATCATGTAGGCTATTTTAATATTAAAAATACACACTAGTAGAATGTTAATAAAAATTAAGACTAATTTATTCAACCTATTAAAAAATCTTTTTATTAAAACAAATCTTTTGGAACCAGATCTGAATGAATTCTAGTAAAATCATGTATTCAGAAAACTTATAATTAATGATTGTTTACACACCTTGCTGTCTTTCAAGATTTCTAGCAATACTTCATGTACTGTATCTCTGTTTTTTTCCAGAAATCCTTCACATTTATATTCTACCTGTGCAAACAGGTAAAGTTATTAACTTTTTAGCAATACATGAAGAGTTAGCAAAACAATAATTTTCACTCTCTAAGCTGTGGTGGTCAACAGCTCTTTATTAGGCTTAAACTTGATGGCTGAAACTCTGCTTTTCTCAGTTTCATTATGGCAAGCATATATACATGTAAACTGCAAATTCAGAAGCAAGTCATACTGTCAGAACCCACTCTAACTGCAGTTTCCTTCAGCCTTCA
This sequence comes from Merops nubicus, assembly GCF_000691845.1. Lineage (NCBI taxonomy): Eukaryota > Metazoa > Chordata > Aves > Coraciiformes > Meropidae > Merops > Merops nubicus. The sequence continues at coordinate 12,156 of NW_008604150.1, read as the reverse complement.
TTAGGATTTTCTTTCCTTGTCTCTCCATTATTCTATGATTTCAAATCAAAAAGGAATACTACACTTGAAACATAAATAACTGAGACTAAAACATGTGCTACTATTTTATTTATATGTTGTACTCTTTTTCTGCCTCTTTATCTTGATGATTTCTTTTTATACTCACAAATTCATTATCTTAGGCAATTCTTATGTTTAAGTGGCGTGTTACAGGCAATACTACCAATAAATAAACAGTACTTTGTATTGAAGATTGACTTCATAGAAGTTCCGAAGAAGTGTGGGTAATATTTCCTCTATTTATCTAAGTGTTTCTTTTCCAAATTAGTTACTTCTAGAAACATGGTGAAATAATACTGGATTGTTTTCACTCTACCTTATCAGCAAAGTGTTGAACAATGAAAGATGTGTTTGACATCCTCGGTTTTTCAAAGAGTGCATTTTTATTGACAAAATTATTATATAGCTTTTGAAGCCAGTTTTCATCTGTTCCATGAGGTAACTGTAAAAATGAGAAGGGCAGTCTCTTTAACAAAACTCAGTAGGACCATTAAAACCAGCAAAACTGTTTACTACCAGTAAATGCTGTCTGAATAAAGCATATTCAGTGAGTCATGAAGTCTGATAACGAGCAGGTTTTGTCTTTTCAGACTAGCCAGTGGCTCCCTGTAGCAAATAATTTTAAGAAAGAAGGTCATATTAATCCACAAATTTGCTGACTAGAGTTAATTCTCTCATGAGTCTTAAATAATTTTGTCCTGAGAGAATGCCACCTGCAATCAGGGACAATCTGATCCCTGAGAATGATAATGAGTAGAATAACAGATAAGCTAATGAGTCAGGGAATATTCTCTAATTTCTCCCATGTGACTCCACGGTTTGGATTCTGAGAAAAATGACTTGCCAGTACCACCAAAACACCTTTTAGAGATGATTTTAACAGGGCTCACCTTTTCCTGCTTTGTTCTTCATTGACAAAGCTACTTCAGTATATTTGGAAGCCTGAGGGAACTACATATATGTAAGAGAAGAAGAAGGAGAAAAAAAAAAACAGACAAAACCCACCAAAAACCCAGATCAAGGAATTGCTACAGTCAGGACAGATCACAGAGAAGAAAAAACAAAACAAAACAAAAACAAAAACAAACAAACAAAAAAACAAACAAACAAACAAACAAACCCATAAGTCTGAAGAAGAAAAAAACGAAGGTATAGATTTGGTGCATTCAGCAAGAAAAAAAATTTTATAAGAAAGGAAAGGAAGACCTTTTTTTTATTTTTGTATCAGAATTAGGGATGGAATTAATGGAATAACTGAATTGTAGAGATATTGGTGGAAGAGATGCCTCGATATTCCAAATACCTGCTTGAAACAAGACTATGAACATTAGATCAAGCTGCCATCTGAATTCAAATCCAAAAGGGATTCAAGGATGGGGATCCCACTGCACCTCTGCTTCACCTGTTCTAGTACTGCATGACCATCACAGTGAAGAAGTCTAGTTGCTGGGTTAGCTTCTGGGTAAGAGTCTCATTTTTGTCTATTTTTTTCTTATAAAACTAAATACCTAAGTGCTTTACAATTAAAATTACCAAACAGAAGGCAAACATTAATATTCCTTTTATGAAGAAAATACTTCCCATCTAAAATGATAAAATATGGATCAAAAGCCCAGCTTGTACACATCTATATAGGGTTTTTTTGACAAGCTCTAAATATAGGAATTTTAAATTACCAAGCACTCTTCATCAAGAAGTTCTAAAATTCCCATTTTAGCTTCAATAAGGTCAATGACAGGCTGGTTGTCATAGAAGTCTATTAAAGTCCATGGGATATCTTCCTTCATATATTCTTCTTGTTCAAGTTTAAAGACATGCTAGATAGGTGAAAATTATGAAAATGTAAGGTTACAATCAAGGAAGAAAATAAATACAACGTGAGCGGGCGTGTGATTGTATACATGTGGCAGAAACAAAACATTTATATATTTTGTAGCATACTACATGTCTGTCTGGAAGAAAATAAACTTAGAAATATTCATTTATATACATGTGTGTAAGTATGTGTATAAAAGGAAAGTATTTTTATCTATTACTGGATAGCCATTATCCAGAAATACCCATTACTCAAATAGAAACAGCATTTGCTGATATGCATTATTAATGATCTCAAAGATGAACCAAAATAAGATAAAAACCGGTAACAAACAAACATACCATGTTAAATTGCTGCTGCAGCTTCTCATTAGCATAGTTGATGCAAAACTGTTCAAAACTGTTCACATCAAAGGTTTCAAAGCTGAAACACATGTCAAATAAGAAAAAAAAAAATCCCTTGACATTTAAATACACATGGTAGTATCCTACTAAGAGTTTGGAGCTATCCTAATGTTTCTAAGAAAACTAAATGGCCATAAGACTAAGGAAGATGCTAAAGCATTTCAAAACTTCCCTAGAAATTAATGTTACCAGACATAAGAGAGCTAAAAAATCCAGAGTTAAATCTAAAAGTATCATATCAAAGGTTAAATTTAAAGCTTATTCACAAAAAACCACTAGTATTTATAGTTGATGAACAGTTCTTTAACATCCAGACTGGTGAAACTTGCATGACTATGACCTTTTCGTAAAACAAACCCTTCTAAATTCATTAGCAACACAAACTGAAAAATGCTTCTTACCAACTCGAAAGCAAAGGCACAACTTAAAAGTAAATTTGTTTCCAGAGACATTCTTACCCATAAATGTCCAAAACACCAATAAAAGTGTGTTGTTTGCCAGGGAACTGCAAAGCTTGGTTAATTCTTTCCACAATAAAGTCAAATAAATGAGAATAAATCTTCTTTGCCAGAGCATCTCTTGCATTAAAAGCCTGAGCTCTTGTCATTGGCTTTATTACAGTCTCTGCGGTAGTGATAATCTTTCGGTGGCACAACCATTGTGCCATTTTGTCACACTTTATATCCAGAAGTTCACAGAATATACTGAGATGTTTATCTTCCAGCTTCAAAGAAGATATAAGAATATTATTAGATTACACTTAATACTTTAACTGTTGCCTAGACAGTGAAATCCTAGCACTACTGACATCAAACTGACTTTTATTTTTAGGTAGACAAGTGGCTCTGTTCACTTTGTCTGGCAAAATGTCAAGAGCTAAAGCAAGTAATACTGGATACAGCTCCTGATAGAGGAGAGGAAAATTTAGTCTGGATGACATGCTTTGGATTAAGACACTGAAAGAAACAATTGCTTTAGTCTATGGTTAGGTGTCTTTTCTTTTTCCACTTGCATAGTCTGCCAGGACACACTCTGAGCAGCTTTGACAATGCTGTTTCCCGTGTCCTGCAGACAGTCCCAAAAGGCTTTTCCAACAGTTGTGGATCAATAGGGTAACAGGTTCTCTTAGCCACATTTTGCCTTTCATTCAGACTTTATCAACTTGGGCACAAAACACAGTTAACATAAACACTCATTGTGATTCTATACAGATAAAGATGGAGAAATCTCTCAAGTTTATTGTATCAGATTTAATGCTGCTCTGAACCCTATATACAAGAAGAATTAATACTACAGGACTTCTGGTATAGAATAGAAAAGAAAGTGTTGGTATCTGAATGAGCTGCTTCCATACACTGATAGATGATCTTTCATCTCCAACAGCTGCTATTTCCACGTTGCCTAAGTGTAGGATTGCTGCTAGCATTTTAAAAACATCCATCTGAAAATCTCCATTCAGACCTAAAAAAACACCAATTCTTGATTATTTTAAATATTCAGAAACATTACAATTAATTAAAATAGCATGATTCTAGATTACTTGCTTTGCTTTGTAACCAAGAATGGTATAACATCTCTGCAGACTATTATGCCAAGCCTTGTGTATGCCTATTTTCTCTCTGCCTGATGTCATGAGAGTTCAGGCATGAATTCCTGTACCTCCCCAAGCGCCAGCTCAAGTCTGATTTGGCTTTCACATAAGCCATATAGGTGGCAAAGAAGCTTCCAATTCCATTTCTGTCACAGCACATTAAACAAGAAGACTCCAGCTCTTAGTGATTTTGACCAGTAACAAGAAACACCAATTGCTAACAGCCATTTGCTCTTGCCTAGTACTTTTAAAAAAGACCAGCGGTGCAATGGATAAGCTATGAAAGAAATTACTTTGGTGATTACTACCAATGTTTTGAACGTTTCAGAAACAATCCACCTTTGCCCATTTCAGAAAAAGAAATCCCACAATTTTTATATGCATTGAAAAGATAACCCCAAGAATTTACCCAGTAAAGCAAATGTCTTCTGAGTCTCCACCATATTTGCTCTGTCATCAACTCCTCCTATTATTGTGCTGCCACCCATTCTTGTGTAATTAAATTCTTCTGCACTTCCTGTAGATAAGAAGCAAAACACTAGTAATGCTGGAAAATTTGGGACTAGGGATAGCCACTTGTTTCAAGACCCTTGTAACACCAGAAAATTAAAGCTGCTATCAGATGACAGCTGGAGCTGAAGGTCCGTTTTTTTCTGAGAGAAATCCATGTGTCTAACTCAGTTAAACTGAAACAAATTACTCTTCATAATTCCTAGCAATCTTAATACGTCATCTAACAAACAAACAGGAATGAAGACGGAGTAAACATATACCTAAGGTCCTGTTTCTCCCAGGTGGCATTAAAGCTTCTCTGTAGATAAGTTAAGCAAGCCCCTAAACTGCATTATGGCATCTGTCACTACAGAAAGTATTAGAATAAGTTTTTCAAAGACACTAAGATACTTCATTATGCACTATTCAAGTTACTAGGGATTTGCTACCAAGTTCCATGCAAGCAGGATTAATAGCTAAGTGACTTAAAAATGCAAGTCCTACTGTAAGACTGTGAGATTTATGCTGTAATGCACTTAACATCCTAGCATTTGAAAATCCAATCTTCAAAATACTGCCCTGCAAAAACAAAGAGGAGGTTATTTTCTTGAGACCTACCCAGCTTAAGATGCTTAAATTCAGGTTGTGTAGCAGATGCACACAACTGATAAAATATATGGTAGTTTCTCTCATTCTCTGACTGTAAATTAAAGCAAAGAATACCATTACAGAAAGGAAAAACAAAACAAAACAAAACCAAAACCAACAAAAAACCACCCAACCAACCAGAAAACCATTCAATGTTCAAAATTACTGTAAAGAGATAATGATACTTGAAGGCTAATTCTGCTGCAATGGAGTTTGGCAAAGAAATTGCCCAATATTAAATGACACATTGTAGACTTCAACAGGTTCTCTGAAAGTGATAAATTCAGGTATACAGTATTTCCACAACCAGTACAAGTTCTTTCCCTGAGGTTGTTACTCTAATAATTTCTTCAGCTTGAACAACCAGCTACTAATAAAAACTGACAAATACTGTAATGAACATCTGTGTTGGAGTGCCAGCTGAGACACTGCCCCAGGTAACTCAAAAAGTCTCCGTTTCCAAACCATCCACCAGGTACCAAATATGTAAAACTATTTTAAAATATTTTTATATCTTTTATAAAATTAAACTCCTTTCTTCAGTAGATTATCACATTTACACTTTGACACTGTAATGAGTCACATGCAATAAGCCATGATCTTATAAATTTTCAGAGTTTTTTACCAAGACTCTCTCTGCCCTATCTACGCTGTTCCTTTCTGGATACAATTGGCACGTGTGACTATTGTGACTGAAAGTCACAGATTTCTCAAATACTTCTTGCATTTACCTCAGGGAACTGTCCCCAGGATATATCCTCCACTTAACATAAGGACTAAATCCATTTCCTACTGTAAGTAAGATTAGATATTAAAAACCAAATAAAATCTATTAAAAAATAAGTCAAGTTCAGAACTTCACATAACATTTTCTATGTAGAACTAGTAAGAATAGTACATAAGTACAGTACACATACTGACATTGATTGTTTTTAACTCTGTTTTACCCACCTGAAAGACAACTCTGGATTTCTCAAGCAGGTATGTTCTCATGTTAGCTCCAATGATTTGGTAACTCTGATCAAAACTGATTTCAGTGTATTTTCCAAAACGACTGCTATTATCATTCCGTGTGGTTTTTGCATTGCCGACAGCCTACAAAAAATGATAAACTTTTAGAATTTGTTTTGCTTGCATCTTTCTTGAGAGTATTTCCATCAAAACATAACTTGACTACAAGTTCCAAAAATCAAAGGTTCTCAAAGATCAATCTCATCGCTGAGCTGCAAGATTTACACTTTGAGTCCCAAATTTGAAGATAAGGCACAAATCAAATAGTATAACACTACCTAAACTGGGAATTAGAGAAAGTACATTTTCCCACTATAAGGAACCTTAAACAAGTTTTATTCCAATTAATAAAAACAAACAAACAAACAAACTTGATCAATACTGTTTTCTCATCATCTAATTAACAGGATGTGGTCTGGTAAAACTCTGGAGGCAAACTTGTGCCTCCAAAAGGCCACTGGTATATTAGGCAGAACCTGGGTGTTCCTGAAGCTATCTCCTATTAGTAACATTCTGAGGCTAAACTTCTAATTTAGGTATCTAGCTCAGGCAGCTCTCAGAATTCTTTCCTTAACAAGTATAGACCTGACAGATACTCTCTGAAAGTTACCTCAGTTATTGGGTTGGATGCCAATACTTTATCCTCCACGTGTGCATTACTGCTTGACTGACTGACAGTGGCAAAGTACCTCATAGTGTATCTTGCAGACACAGTCTTTCCAGCTCCTGATTCTCCACTGACTATAATAGACTGATTTTTGTTATTTCTAAAAACAAAAAAATCAGATGGTTTAAATCAGACATGTCTAAAATGCATGTATAATTGTAAGAATTATATATATGAAACAAACGTATGACAACACAGCTACAGACAAATCTCTTTTCAGTTCCATCTTTCATCTGTTTTTCTCTCACTCCTCTTCAGTTGTAACCTCTAGGCTGGTGGCACTGCTACTCACTCATCTAAGACAGTGCTTTAATCCTCAACAAGAATGAAAACAGTTATAAGTTCTAGAAATTCCTCAACTGGTTAAGGAATTGTTGGTCCTCTAGTTTAGCGACCCATTCAAAGTTATTCTTAACAGCCAGTGGCACATACATGGTTAAATTAACTGAGAATTAAGCATACTGAACCTTGCCATTTGCTTGTATGCTTCTTCTGCCACAGCAAATATGTGTGGGTCCATGTCCCCCATGTTTTGCCCACTATATGCATGGATAATAGCATCTCCATATATTGGCAACTGCTTATAGGGATTTATTGCAACCAAAATTATTCCTACAAGCAAGTAGACAAAACAAAAATAAAATATAGGTTAGTTCAAGGAAGTGCCAGTTGCTGCAACAGTTAAACTGATACAAAGTACCAACAATTTCTAAATGAAATACGGGGCTTTGCAACAGTTAAGCCGATACAAAGTAGCAATGTTTTCTATAATTAAATGCCAGATTTTGCAACACTGAAGATGATACAAATAGCAACATTTTCTATAATGAAATTCTGGGGTTTGCTACAGTTAATATGATACAAAGTAGCAACAATTTCTAAAGGAAATGCAGGTTTTTGTAACAGTTAAGATGATACAAAGAAGCAACATTTTCTATAATGAATTGCCAATTTTTGTAACAGTTAACCCGTTACAAAGTAGCAACATTTTCTAAACTAGGTAGCCCCTGACCAGCAAACAAGTCTATATCCATACAAAAATCAGTTAGTTTGAATGAATTAAACTATACTTGAGGAAAACATTACTCACATCATATTGCAGAGTAACCTCAGATTATTTTTTTTAAGAATTTTTTTAAGACCTTGCATTTTACTTTGCTTACCACTATAGGTGTAGATAAGCTTAGACTCCACAAAACGAACTTTAAGATTGTGTAGAACAGCAGGTTCATGGAGATAACTAAGTGCAGTAAGATCATTTTCACCAACAAGTATGTCAGGGTTTCGTAGGGGTGGCAAAGCAGCGGGATGAACAGGGTAATTCAGTTCCTGTCAAAGAATTTGACTCAAAATATCATAAAATACATTATGTTTGTACGAACGCAAATTGATCTGCTTTCACACAAGGTTACAGGATTGATGGAATCCTGTTTCATCCTGTATTTCACCGGATCCATACATCTGAACACAGGGGACCTGGAGATCATGAAAGTAAAATGGAGCTCTTTGTTACTTATGAAAAAGAAAGATACATTCTTTACTTACAATATTTTGTCCTGAAATCCGTAAAAATGGGAAATGCATTTAGCTCTCTAAACACTTGTATATTTCTAAGTGTTAAGGAAAATGGTAAATCAGCTGCAAGTGAATGAAAGTAAACACCTGGTCAGAAACTGTCAGGTCTAAAACTACCGTTACTTGCAGCCCTTCAGTTTTCATTACATAAATTTTAAACCTCACTTCTGTTCCTTTTAAGAAATTAATTTAATCATGCATTCAATACCTGTCTTTACAGAACAGGAATGCAGAAATACAGAAATGCTATTTTCAAAATAAAAAAAAAAAAATAAATCTGTGAAGATCTTACATAAAGCAACAGCTTTAGGGGGGGAAAAAAATTAAATAAATAAACAAAGAAAAACACAATAAGAAACTAGAGCTAGCTCTGTGAGTGAGAGGTAACTATGCCCACCTTGCAGTTCTGACTTACTTCAGCTTAAGATTAATTTCCGTGCTTGTTTCAAAACTGAAGTGATCTTTGAGGTATCTGTTCTATACTAATGTTACACAGAGAGTAGAATTGCAGTCTACATATTTTTAGGTAACAGGTGTTTACTGTGCAAATTTCAGTATGATAAAATTCTGGTCACTGAAATCTTAGCATAAAAGGAAATATGAACCAGTCATTTATATCCCATAATGGTGAGTCCTATGCTTCTGCATAAACACAGCTCATCAAACCCCACAATAATTAAGACTTTTCTCCTTACAGTTCCATCTTCCAATCGCACATGGAGAAAACGGTCTCCAGCTTTGTAGTTTTTTGTGATTTCTGCAGACTGCCAAACTTCTTCATTATGAGGGATCCAAACTCTATTGTACTACGACAGAAAAATAAGATACTAGTTACCTTAGCTATTATCGTAATACCAGACTAGCTTTAAAAAAAAGCAGTTTTCAAATATCAGGTGCAGTCTAAAAGCTGGACTGGATGCCAGGACTTTTCGGGATTATTATTAGCTCTGTAGTGTGGGCTATATTTTTGTGTTTTAGTTGTTGTTCACAAAAG
>NW_008604150.1:546-2867 GCF_000691845.1 Merops nubicus | reverse complement strand
TGTGGTTTTTATTTTTTTTGCAAAAAAAAAAAAAAAAAAAAAAAAAAAAAAAAAAAAAGAGCACAGACTCATTAATCTCAGAGACACTTGTTTGGCTTCTGTTTAGTGTAAAGTCTCCAGAACAACACAGTGTGCAGGAAGGTAAACCAGGGCCAGACTGTTGCCAGGCTCTTCAAACTCTCTAACACTGAACAAAAAGAATAAAAGACACTTAAGGCAGAGCCCTGATTTCTAGATGATTCCAAATGAGCAAGTACCAGAGAAAGCATCTTGTTTATCAGAATTTAGACAATCACTTCCCTGAATTCAAGTATAAAATATTGAATCTAGAAAGCACTTTGCCACACGCACAGATGTATACAAATGAGACTCTTCACAGCTGCCTTTCTTCCAATGGGACTGAAGTACAACTTCCAAACGACATCTTTCCCTGTTCCAGGAAGAATTTCAAAGACTACTGGCAGGCTTCTTTCTTTACAAGCAGTCAGCTGGCTTAGATGAGCTCGGTCTCAGTAAGGTACTTTATCTCTTCCTCAGGAAGAAGAAACTCTTCCTAAGAGCACTTATTTCCAATGGAAGCAGATGAATGGTAGCTTTCTTTTAGGCATTTGAAGATTTGAGACAACAGGATTACCTCTAGCCTTCCGAAGCATAAATGAAGTTAAGATGCTGAAGCATTAGCAACACCTTTTAAATGTTCTGTCCTAGAAGCTATAGGAACAGCATTCCTGAAAAGGGCATAACACAGCCAGCAACCTCAGCACGTCAGGAACTTCTTCAGTGATGTGGAGTCTGTCCTTCTCGTCCTGCCAGGGTTTAACAAAGAGACAGCATCCCTAAAAGCCTCCCTAATGCATCAACTATGCATTAATAGACACTGGTATTAGTAACACTGAAATCACTTCTGTTCAGGGATTTGCAGTTTGAGATCACTTCTGACATGGCATCATCTTCCTTAAACCTTAGTGCAAAATTATACACTGCATATTGTGTATCTCAGATGACAATGAAGATTATGCAGAAGACTATGTTTGGATATAAGGAGAGGACAGAAGGAAGAACAATGATGCCAAAAAAAAAAAAAAAAAATCTGAAAATCATCAGTACATGCTAGTACTGAGTTTCTTATGGGCCATCTCTCCTCTAATTTGTGATGAAGAGACATTAGAGAGCACAGAACCATTCAGTCCCTACTTGCACAAGTAACCATGCTGTATAATCCTCTAGCATCTTTTCTGTTTTGACAGTCAGAACTTTAATTCCCCTACCCTAGCTGTATCCATGGTCAGTTTAAACTAACTGTGTTTCAGTAAACCTGTGAGAACTGCTACAGCTGTTTACTCGAAAAATTATTTGTGAAGGATTCAATGTGTTATCATACCCACCAGACACCTTGGAGACTCACACACCTTGTTTTGGTGTTGCAGCTGTTGTTTTGGGCACAAATTACTTTCTTCCTCTTTAATTTGGACACTCCAGCAGGTCCTCTGAATGTGAGGGTGTCCACCCCAAGAACTAGTGGTGGAGCCAATGGTAGGTACCTACAGAGGTTCCTACAAACTGCACTGTACCTCAACAGTAACTTTCTTAACTCTAACCCCCAGGGATAAATACCAAATTATTTGAGAGGGTAACAGTGATTTTTGTAGGAACATCTTGCAAGTTAGCCTGGGCTACTCAGTGTCCTCTCCAGCTGAGGTCACCTGTGCATGCATGTCAGTCTATGAATGCTAATTGAAACCCCAGGGGCTTTCGTGGTACTTCTCTGCTGACACCTTCAGCACATTGGCATTTTTTCATGCAATATCCAAAACCACAAAGACCTTTTCTAAATAACCCTGAAATACTATGATGACAATGTTTTCCTCTGTCTGACGAAAGGGAGAAAAAAGCAGCTTCACAAATACCTATTTAATTGGCAAATGAAAGACACGGCTAAATTAAATCAGTTTTAACTTTGCCTTTTCCATGTGTATCTAAGTTTAAATTTACTTTTGTGTCATTTCTACGTTGGTCTCTTCACTTATAAAAAAACACTTATCTATTCACAGCTCTTAAATTGAATTCTTTATTTGCTGTTGTTCTGTGAGTCAAGAGTATGATGACCAAACAGCCTCAGGGGCCTGTAAGGTGTTCCCATATGAGAAAGTGAACTGCACTAGGTCAAGGACAAGAAAGCGAAGAGAAAGCATGTGACCAAAGTACTGATTCTTCAGCAAAGGTCCCTGCCGTTCCAGGAGCCTCCATTGGCAAATGTACCCAGCCTACCGAGCCTGGCTTTCTCCAGACCCTGCCTTACAAGTAAACAGAAGAGAGTTTGC
>NW_008604150.1:0-515 GCF_000691845.1 Merops nubicus | reverse complement strand
AAGTTACCCCCTCTCTTTCCTCCCCTTCACCTGGCTCAACATTATTTCCCCAAAGACCATCTGTTCTTTTAGCTGCTCCGACTGCGGTACCAACACAGCAAATGAATAAATACCACCGCAGTACGAGGCTAATGAGAGTTTATCATGGCAGCAGCTCCTGCAATAGAGGGCAGGCTTATAAATGAGGAATACCTGCGTGTCACTTTTGTTACTTAAAGCTAGCGAAATGACTTACATGTCACAACACCCTGGTGACTACAAGAGAAGTGGGGAAAATAGTGCAAAAACCCCAGCGACCGCATTAAGGAGGAAGAATCTTTGTTTCAGTGCCAAACCTTTTCAGTAGTTCTAGAACAAAAAGAGCGAGCACCCCGCGACCAAGAGGCCAGGGAAGAGCCGCTAAACTTTAAAACTGCGTAAGCACCGCCCAGCGCGTCAGAGACCTACACCCGAAGAGCGAAAGCCTCCAAAAAAAGAAGTATTTCTCTCGAAAAGAAGTATTTTCCTATGCTGCC
>NW_008604149.1:2341-3177 GCF_000691845.1 Merops nubicus | reverse complement strand
AAATTACTGCTCAGTAGTAAGCAGTTACTTCAGTGTGGAATTTAAAGAACACAGTTCTTTGCTAGGTGTTTATTTTCTTTATGGAATGGGTACGTTTGGATGATACAAGGCTTTTCACCTACAAAGAGATAAGAACAAGGGTTATTCACCTCTAACCTCAATACTATCTATTTAATAAAGTACTCTGTTCATAGGTTACCTTGAGAATTGGCTGAGGACTGAGGCTGACTTTCTGGCTTTTTCACTATTCCTGTGGAGGTTGGTTGGTTTGCTACAACCAGGTGTTTGTTGATCTGTGTCTAAGACAGTCAGCAAATGGGAGTCATAATGTCAATGTTGTAGAAAATCACAGTTTAAAAAACAACAAGCTCAATAAATTCCTTCATCTCCCTGAATCAATATTGAGATTAAAGTGTCAGATAAAATCCTTTGGGTAGTTTATTGTAGCTGAAATTAAAGGCAAACATACAGGTTTTCCTCAAAGCTCTTTACAGCTACACAGTTAGGAGAAAGAAGACACTAGAAATTAAACATTATTGTTATCAAACAAAATTACATTCTATGTACAATGAACATGTTAATTATCTGAATAACAGACCATGACATAGAAAAGTGAATGCTCTGTGGACTTGATTTTTTTTTTTTTTTTTTAACAGTTTGTGTTGGAAGGTACCTTAAAGATCATCTAATTCCAATCCCTCTGCCATGACCACTCACCTCCTCCTCTCTGCCACTAGACCAGGTTGCTCATAGCCCCATCCAACCTGGTCGTCCTGGGGATGGGGCATCCGCAAATTTTCTGGGCAACCTGTTCAGTGTCTCACCTTTCTCATAGT
>NW_008604149.1:0-2298 GCF_000691845.1 Merops nubicus | reverse complement strand
CTCTTTCAGTTTAAAACCATTACCCCTTTCCCTATTGCTACTCTTCATGATAAAGAGTCCCTCCCCATCTTTCCTGTTGACCCCCTGTAAGTGCTGGAAGGTGGCTATAAGGGCTCCCTGAAACATCTTCTCCAGAATGAACAAACCAAACTCCTTCAGCATGTCCTCATAGGAGAGATGCTCCTGCCCCCTGATAATTTTCATGGTCCTCCGTTGGACACGCTTAAGCAGGTTGATGTCTTTCTTATGCTGGGGACCCATGAGCTGGACACAGTACTCCAGATGAGGTCTGATGAGAGCAGAGTAGAGAAGGAGAATCACGTCCACTGAGCTGCTGGCCATAATTCTGATGCAGCCCAAGATGAATTTATTATCTATAAAGATTCTTTTTTTAGTTCCTTGTTAATAAAATAGTGTAAATGTTAATTTTTTAAAAGGCAAATGGGTAATTCAAATCATGTGCTAGTTCTAATAATTATCTATCTTCATATTATAATGATAAAAAGTGTGCAACATATCTGCTTGATAACGATGTGAAAGTAACTATGTGGCCCAAACAAAAGGGCAAAATTCTTTTTTTCCCCTCTCTTACTATTGATTTGCCCCATTGAAATAAGTGTCTATGTTGAACCAATCTACCTGAAGTTTTCAAAGCTGGGGAACAGTTTTAAAGTTTTTTTCTAGATTTTGAAAATTTGCAAATGGCTGTCATGACACTGCAAACACCCTACCTTCATGGTATACAAGGGAGAAGGAGAAAAGATCTCCCTTCAGGTAACGAGCATGTGAAGGGGAAGGACACAAAGGCTGCTGTGGTAAATACAAGAACAGAAAGGATTAGCTCACAAAACCCGGTGACAGAATTTGCTATTGAGAAAAAAATGCAGATGGTGATTATATATTTCATCAAAATGCTTCAGGGGGATTGAGAAAGTTCTGCTTTTGAAGACTGGCATCTTTCTCCTTGCTATTCTGAGGAGCTGTCCTTGATACAGCTTTGTAAAAGGTTGCTTCTAGTTTCCAGAGATGTGTTTTCAAGTAGAAATCTTCAAGAGTAATCTTCAAGATTACTGTCTGGTTTGTTGGTAAATATGAATGAGAGTGGAAAGCTCTAAAATCCCAGCTGGCAAGATAAGTTATAAATTAATTTAGTGACTAGTGAAAGGCAAACCTTTAAATTTAAACCTAAACCAGGATACAGTCACCTTTCATATCCAAGAAATTAATTTGTCTCTAGCAAAAAATTAGAGGGGCTGTGAGCTGTATTTTAACCATGGCATCCCTCCTGAAACACAGGACAATGACTTTTCCTGGACACACTCTTTCAGCATTTTTCATGATTCCTGTTTTATGAGAAAGAGAAAGAAAATTGAGACCTTTGGCCTCACTCTTTACGATGCACCTGAGACATTCATTAATGGCCCAGAAATTATCTGTGTGTCATGTCTTATTGGTTAAATATCACTGAATTATTTATGGCTTCATGCTTCTTTCTAGGGCTTTAGACATTTAAAAGGCAAGGGTATGATTAGTATAAGATTATTTGGACAAACCAGCATTAAAGCATCTTTATATAAAGCTTGCTAGTGGCATTCTCTCTTTTTTTTACTTTTCTTTTTTAATGTTATTTTTTCAGCCAACTGGATTAATTTTTTGAAATTACTTTAAATGACTGTTTTCTCCTATCCATATGTGTTTGAACACCCAACAGTGTTGTGAATTTCTTCTGTTTTCCTCCTCCTATAAAAGAAGATCTGTACTTTGTAAACTGAGATTGAGGCATGATGGTTTACTGATAAGTCATTTTGCTGTGGTTCTGATACTGCTCATCCTGACTTCTCACTGGGAGATGAGACACTAATCACCAGTTGCAATCACTGATAAGGTTCCAGGCACACACATTTAAAACTAACTTCACACCCTAATGCAGGTGCTTATAGGCAGTATTCATACTCATTAGTAGGTATAGCGTTAATTTTAGCAGAGGACACTAGGAAGAATACTTGTATTTTGGACTGGAAGGGAGTGATTCAAGTATATCTGCTCCATCTGGAAAAAATCTGATTAGAGCCTCTAAGCTGTGTGCTGTGGCATCACTGGATCCAGGCAGGGAGCTGCCATTTTTTTTTCAGAACTTTTTAAGAACTTGTGAAGAAATTGGTTTCTTTTATTACTTTTACCAAACACTACACTGGTGTGCTCACACTTCCTGGGGCAGTGCAGTTGTAAGTTATTCAGTGGGGTTTGTCCACACTTCAAATGTCAGTAGAGGTTTTTTAAAACTTTTTTTTTTTTTTT
>NW_008604148.1:7984-8315 GCF_000691845.1 Merops nubicus | reverse complement strand
TGGTATTCTGGCCTCCTACGCCTAATTTTCATTTATGTTACAGTACTTTTACCCCAAGTGGGCCAAAGAAACCATATCCATGGATGGAAATGACACCCATATTAAGGCATCTCTAATGTAACACAGCAATACAAAGGGGCCTTAATGCAGACAAAACCAGCACTAATTTCTCTGTGATTTAACTCTCTAACACATTCCATCTATGCTACAGATCAGGAGCAAATCCCAACAGCTGCTCAAAACCACCTCCATCAGTTCTCATCTTTCCACCCACCTCACCCGTTGCCTCCACTGAGGCCATTCTTCACCCTTCCCGTTTCTGCTGTCGGGC
>NW_008604148.1:1353-7973 GCF_000691845.1 Merops nubicus | reverse complement strand
TGTGGATTGGCCTGGCTGGAGAGGCTCCAGCTGGGCTCTGCCAAGGCAGCACGAAGGGAATACTCAGGAAAAGCCCCGTCTGCCCTGGCACAATTCGGTGCGCGAGAAGCAAAGGTGAATGGACAAGCCCCGGGCCGCCTGCTGCGGCAGGAAGCCATGTACACACCGGGACTGCATCAGCCTGGCCTCCAAAATCCCCCCGTGCTGCTGCTTCCCGGCCCGGCATTCACGCTCTGCGTTTCTTATCCTCCTTCTCCTCGGCCCGCCTCTCCTCCTCCGGGATGAACACACTTACGGTGACGTCGCTGGTCTCCGTGCCGTACTTGTTCTTCACCACCAGGCTGTACTTGCCCGAGTCCTGCGTGGACACCGTGGAGATGCTGAAGCTGACTTGTTTCCCAGCCTCGAACCTCAGGATGCAGTTGGCATCCGACAGAAGAGCTTTTTCATTCTTCAGCCAGGAGACCTCCGGGGTAGGATCTCCCCAGACAGTGCACGACAGGTTAAGTGCCTACAGAAAAAGCACAAACAGATCAGAAGTGAGAGCAGGTAAATACCCACTGTGGGTTTTGATGCCCGGTTCCCCAAGTGTTCCAACTCCCATTTAGTCGTCTGCTTTCAGTAATGGGTGCATAGCATATCAATACCTTTTGTTAGTCCTCTGGATCAGACCAGAAAAGAAGGAATCCTGTTAATTCAGAAACTCCATTAAAACCTCTCCATATTTTATGGACTTTCGTCTCTCCTCTCACAGTCTACAGCACAGCTTTCCCCACACATGTGGGTTCATATCAAACCAGATATTAACTACATTTGCATGTTAGACCTGAAGAGAGGCTCTGAGGAGCTGCCAGGTGGGTTTGTCCACGCTGGGCCCGCCCTGTATTCACCCCAGCAGCAGGGAAGGTGTGCTGCCTTTCTGAATAACAACAGTGTCCCTCCAACACTTTGTTTCATTGCAGATTGTTTTAACCTATGCCCTGACAGCTCTTCCAACAGACTTGAATTGTTTCACAGGCTCCTGTAGAACTATTTTTAACTGAAAGCAATCCAGGCTTTACCCCTCCTTTGGTGCTCATATCAGCATTTCCCTTTGAAGTGAGTGACGTTCCTAAGGGCTGAACTCAGCCCTGTCAGACTGAAGCATCTGCATCGTCAGCCAGTGGGGAGCTGCAGAGATCACTGGCAGCTGGGGAGTCTCTGCTGCAGTGTTCAAGCCTCTTTATGTTGTTCTCAGCTGAGAAACTCGTGTTTGGGAGATACCAACATGTACAGATGATCCCCTCCTCTGCTCACAGCGCGGGGGAATCTGCTCAAGAGTTGCCAGAAGTGAACATCTCAGAGGGAGGCTGGTGGGACAAATGTCCACAGGAGACTTCCACAGCACACAGCCCTGCCTCTGCCCTCTGCTGAGGGAGGAATCCATCTACAGGGCAGTGTTAAACAGCACACTGCTCTGAGTTCCAAATGTCCCTCCAAGCAGAGTCTGGCTGTTTCTCAGTTGGAGATTGAAGAATTTTTCCTGCCGAGGAAATGGTCTTCAGTGGTTCATTGGGATGGACTAGGTGATGCACGAGCAGGGGACAAGGTTCTGCTTGGCTGGAATCAAGTGTTTTGTCCATTTGTTTTTTTAAAAGGCTTTTGATAAAAACAGGTCAGAGAGAGACAACTGAGGAGTGCTCACATTGTTGGCACTATAGGGTGTCATGATAAAGATCTATGGTGAGGAGTCTACTGCCCAGGCCACTGTCCCTTCTGCTCTCTGCTTCTTCCCCAGCAGCATGACGGTGAAGGTGGGACAGAGGGGAGACACCCAGAAGGCTGCTGGAGTGGGCAGACAGAGAAAATGGGCACCTCTGTGAACAGGAAAGGGTTTTGTACCTCTGAGAACAGAATAAAACCAAATAAATCCCACATGCCCTAGGGACCAAAGCGAGGAGAGAAGGGAGGGGGGGTCTTTCCTCCCCCAGCACACAGCTCTCGGTACGGAGGGAGCAGCAGATTCCAGGGGAGGGGTGGTCACGGCGTGGTGGAGACGCCTCTGTCTGGTTCCCTCCAGCACCTAAGGGCAAACCAAGAGGTTCTTCACCTCCCCTCTTCCCTGGCGCCCTCGGGACACACGTGCCCTCAGGCAGAACTGCATCCAGGCCCCTCAGGTCCTCGGTGTCTGCATCACCCCCTGCCCCTCTGGCAGGCAGGAGCTGGAGCTGGCCGAGCAGCCTGCACTGCCCGGAGCTGCTGGTGAGCGGTGTCCACAGCCAGGCAGCTCTGCTAGAGGCACCCCCCAAACCCGGGGTGCCTGGGGTGGTGTCAGCACTCCTCAACTCAAAGCGAGCCAGGCAGCTGTGGTGACTCTTCTTCTGTGTCAGCCCTTGGAGCAGCTGCAGTTTGCTTGCCCCGCCCTCGCTAGCCCCCGTCTGACACGGGTGCTCCACCTGGAGCTCCGGGCTCTCCCGGGCACTCGGAGCTCCACACAGAAGCTCCCACGGGTCTGGGGCTGGGGCACTGAGGGGTCTGCACCTGGAGCAACCTGCAGCTGCAGGCCCAGGCCCTGGGTGCCCCCACAGGGCACACGAAGGGCCCCCGCGACGGCGGCTTGCCCGAAAGGCACACCCGAGACCTGTGTGGGTGCAGGGGGGCCGGGGGCCAGCACCCCCCAAACCAGCACTGTCCTCCCAGTGCTGCCTGTGCCTGCCACGGAACCATCACCCACCGAGCCCAGGCGTGCGGCCAGGGGTTCCTCTGGAGCCCTGGGGGCTGTCAGCCACGTAGCCAAACGTCACAGGGGTCCTTGCTGTCAAGGACAGCGTCTGTCTGGGTAAGGTTTTGCAACTCCTGCTTTACAGACACCCTTTTTACAAGCAATACACATATTGCTTTAGTGAGCTCCTAATCAGCTTTTTATTAGCCCTCTTCTGGCAGAAAGCTTAAAACTGGCAATAACCACCCAAATCTGTCCCCTGCCCAAGCAGCGTGAGAATCTCCTCTCCAAGCACCAGCACCGTTAGCTGGGAACCTGCAAATGTGTTGTTCCTGTGCATCTTCCACCTACAGATACAACACTGGTATCACAGAATCACCGAACGGTTTGGGCTGGAAGGGACCTTGAAAAGTCTTTGAGTCCAACCCCTGCAGGGAGCAGGGACGTCCCCAGCTAGAGCAGGGTGCTCAGAGTTGTGTCCAACCTCCCCTGGGATGGTTGCAGGGATGGGGCAGCGACCACCTCTCTGGGCAGCCTGGGACAGGGCTCTCCACCCTCAGGTGGTGAAGTCTGACTGCTTCTGCTCCTACCACATTTCCCAGCCTGCTGAATCCCTTCAGGAAAGCTTCCACCAAAGGCTCTTCCACTCCCTAAGGCCAACGGGCTCATCCCTCCAGCAGCATGGCTGTGCCCTGGGGGCCAGGCTGGGCCTCACACCGCGGGGCGGCTCAGACCGAGCCCTGGGGTGAACCCCTCCCGGATTGGTGCCGTGCCCTCCTCACCCCCCAGGCACAGCAGGGCCACGGGACAGCTGCCGTGCCACGGGCACCTGGTGACATTCCTGTGCCCTCCTCTGTCCCCCACCGGCCCTGCAAGAGGGGCTGGTGTGGAGAGCAGGCACTGTGGGGGCATCACAGGGGCACTGCAGGGAGTGGGCACCGCGGGGAGCGGGCACTGCGGGGAGCGGGCACTGAGGGGAGTGGGCACCGTGGGGGCACTGCAGGGCACTGTGGGGGCACTGCAGGGCACTGTGGGGAGTGGGCACTGTGGGGGCACTGCAGGGACCCTGTGGGGAGTGGGCACCGTGGGGGCACTGCAGGGCACTGTGGGGGCACTGCAGGGACACTGTGGGGGCACCGTGGGGGCACTGCAGGGCACTGTGGGGAGTGGGCACCGTGGGGGCACCGCAGGGCACTGTGAGGGCACCGTGGGGGCTCGCTGTTGCTATGCAGTGACCTGGAGAGGCCTTGTGAAAGGCACTCAGCTTCCCTGGAACCAAAGCCCCGAGCGGGAGCCTGGGCACGCACTGTGAGAGCTGGTTAGGTGAGGAGGTTTAGTCTTCACTCAGTCACCTCACTTGTGTCTAATGCTGCAGAAGAGCCACTGCCCAGAACACAGAAACCCATCTGTGCACGGCTGTGCAGACAGCAGGGGTGGATACATAATGCAGCAGGTTTTGGAGATGGCATATTCTGTTTTAAAAAGGTGACTTCTCCCCATGGCTCATGCAAGCCGTGGGGCTGCTGTGCAGAGCTCTGGGTAAGGTACTGTACCTTGCCCTCCTGGATGGTGACAACATCGGGCAAACCTCCAAGGACCCGTGCACGATCTGGAAATAAATACACAGGATTTTTGTCAGTGTTCAGAACCAACCCCTCCCAGGTTCCATTTCCCCTCTAGACCTTCCCTTTCATCTTCTTTCTGTGCAACCTGCCACCGATACCTGTGCCAGCAGAGAACTGCTCAGCATTCATAACACACCATTTGGACATGCACAAACATTGAGAGAACAGCCAGAGATGTGTCAGTGGCTGGTGCCAGTCACCTCCAGAGGGGACCTACAGCACATGGGCTGTGCCCTGCAGGCTCTGCCATCGATTCAGTGCTACTTGTGAGTGCACACAGGATACCTGAACTTCTGAGATCCCGTGCTCTGGAGATTGTGTGCTGGGAACAACCACCACCTTGTGTTTCCCCAGGGGAATGAATGACACCTGCTGAGGTGGTGGAGATCAGGTTTTAATCTAGATACAAGGCTGGCTCTGGTCTTGGTGACAGCAGTGACACGCCACCACTGTGGGTGTCTGGGTGTAAATGAGGTGGGTAACTGGTCGGGTTTGAAGCTCAGAGTCCCAGAGGGATCTTACAGGCAGACAAAGCAGCTGGTCACACACAGCCTGTGCTGCACTTATCCCAGGGCATGGGTTTTGTTCCTTGTACGTCTTGGTGGAACTGGCAGAGGAAGGAGATGACTGCACAGAGCATTCCCCTCTGCTGTGTGCTGTGAAAGATGTGCTCTGGAGCACAGAGACAAGGACCTGGTGAGACCAGGGCCCTGTGACATCAGTCAGCGTGCTGGGGTACAAACCAAATGCCACGGCAGGGCTGTTGGTGGCCCCTGCACTCTGCCTCAGCTGGGGCACGGGGGGGGTCACTGCACAAACCCAAGCCCTGCTCTGTTTGGAGCAGAGAATCATAAAATCACTTAGGTTGGAAAAGACCTTTAAGGTTGTGGAGTCCAACCATACATGTCCAGGAGTTAGCTCAGATCCCTCAACAGGGGTTTCTCCAAAACCCTTCCAAATGCCAGTTCCACCCTCCTTTTTATACAGGCCTGAAAGTCACCTGCAGTGGGGCAGCTTTTTGATCTTACATTTTTTCCATGCATTTTTCTGTAAGTGGGGAGAATATTGAGCTGAATAATCCAGCTGAATTCTAACAACTTATTCCTTAGTAATTACCACACACTTTTGTGTTAGTTGCTGTGCCAGGATTGATGCAGGCACAGCAATGAGGACAGCCAGGGATCTGCCTCTGGGCAGCACAGAGGCTGCTGTTGCCTCTTTGCCCCTTGCTCTATGTGCTGCAGAGCCACCTGACGTTTCAGGAAGCTCAGGACCAGCCAAGTGCTCTCCTGCAGCTTTGAAAACAAAGTGACTGTGCAGAGAGCTCGGGACTGCTCTCGGGAGGGCAAGGGGCAGGGAGAGCAGGAGCTGAGCTGGGAGGGCTCAGCACCACCCCAACCCAGCCTGCTGGGCTGCAGACACCCCCCAGTCACACTCCGCATGGTCACTCTCCCCTTGCTGCCCCCCGGCGTGAGGATGGATGGATTTTGGGACGAGCACATGCACACAGACATTCTACATCAGGAGCTGCTCACTGCAGCCACTGACAGAGAAGCTTCACTTACTTTTCTCGGCAATCGCAGCTTGCCTGGGGTTGAAAGAAAGAAAAAGAAAGTCCAATTTCAGTACAGGTTTACTCAGAGCGACTGAAAACCAGCTTGTCTTTGAAACTGGCTTAGTCTGTTAGGGGAAATCTCCCATCCCCTGGCAATGCTGCCCCTCCCGGTTACCTAACCCCTCTGTAAGGGCTGCAGCAGGGGAGCCACGTGGGGCACTCCTGCGGGCTGCCTGGGACCGGGGTCTGCTGCAGAGCACCGGGGAGCTCCAGCACCAACCACACCCAGGGCTGTGACCTCACCGGGGCACTGCTCGAGTTACAGGGAAAAAACACTTACTTGAGTCTCTGGAACTCGGCAAAGGCTTCATCAAACGCTTTGTAAAGAGAAAAACTGATTTTAAAGATAGGTTCAAAGATAAACCAGCACAAGTTTAAATTTAAAATGTAGGAATACATTTAAAATACAGAAATAAATTTAAAATGCAGACATAGTTAAATCTCCCATCATGGATGGATGGATGGATGGATGGATGCACACATATTGCACCTGTGCTGTACAAGCCCTGAAATGCTGAGTGGTTCAACTAATAAAGGCCACCTTGTATATGGCAGCTACTATATATACATATGGACACATAAACCCACTTTTTTTCCTTCCAAAAATCTGGCTTTGAGGCAAAGAGATAGCAGGGGAGCACTAGGCTGGAATCATTTCACAACAGAGGAAGGGAGCGAC
>NW_008604148.1:0-1322 GCF_000691845.1 Merops nubicus | reverse complement strand
AAACAGAGGAAGGCAGCCACAGTGCAGCACCCAGTGACAGCTTGTGGCTGTGGTCCCCAGACCTTTCTGATCTAAGGCATTTCTGAGCACGGCCCCCCAGTCCATCTGTATTTATTTATGAATTACGTGGGGGTAGCACTGAAGTTCTGCTCCCCTCCTGCACCCCAGCATGTCACCCTGCACCCCCCTGCAGAGACCACGGGCTCAGGGAACACCCGAGACACGTTTCCCCCAGTGCTGTCCATCCGCTCCAAGGCGTGGCCAGGAGCAAACCCCACAGCAAACTGCTGTCTCCTCTGTGGGTTCAGGCCAAGCCACCACCAGGTGGAGGTCAGCCTCCCCCACTTTGAAAGGGAGGAGGAAACCTCTCTCCTCAGAAAGTGGACGCAGAGTGCACAACAGCAACACAGAGATGGGGGTAGGGTGACTGCCCTCACACAGAGCCTGCCAGCCCAAAGGGAAGGGATGGGAGCAGCTGGGGATGGAAACCCAGCACAGGAGGAGTTAACCTGTTCCCTAGGATCTGAGAGCCCTCTCAGAGTAAAGCTTCCAACAGTCAATCCAAATAATTTCAGCTGTTCCCCTAACAGTCCTCCATCGTGCTGATGAAAGGTCTCGACAACTCTGAAGAATAAGGAGCTCTATTATATCCTTCAAAGAAATACAGTAGGAAAGTAACAGAACAAGCTTGTCCCTCGTGTCCTCCTCCAAATGTTCCCTGGAAGGCAGAGACACAGAAGGCATTCAGTGCCACGGCTCCTGTTCAGAGCTGCCCCTCGGTGCCAGCAGCACAACAGGGCTCTCAGCTCAAACTGGGCCAGTGTCTCAGCAGGGAAAGTGTAAGTGGGTATCTGGGGCAGGAAAAAAAGTCTGTAACCTCATGGAATCCCAGAACTGTTCTGGCTGGAAGAGACCTTTAGGATCATCCAGTCCAACTGTCACCCCAGCCCTGCCAGGTCCCCACTGCCCCGTGTCCCTCACCCCACATCTCCACGGCTTGGAAACCCCTCCAGGGGTGGGGACTCCACCACTGCCCTGGGCAGCCTGGCACAGCCCTGGGCAACCCTTTTTTGGGGACAAAAATTGTTCCTCAGGTCCAACCTCAGCCTCCCCTGGGGCAACTTGAGACCATTTCCTCTCCTTCTGTCCCTTGTTCCTTGGGAGAAGAGCCCGACCCCCACCTGGCTCAAACCTCCTGTCAGGGGGTGTAGAATTTATGCCCCAAAGGCCCAGGTTGGGGAAAACAAGTCGTGCTGTGCCCACGGGTGCTGCCCGGGTGCTGGGCACACACAGACCCGCAGGGGCTGAGCAAGGCCCTGCTG
>NW_008604147.1:301-849 GCF_000691845.1 Merops nubicus | reverse complement strand
CTGTCCCCCCGCAGCCCGGCGAGGAGGGCGTGGCCTGGATGAACGCGCTGGTGGGACGTGTCTTCTGGGACTTCCTCCGGGAGCAATACTGGGCCGAGCAAGTGTCCAGCAAGATCCAAAAGAAGCTGAGCAAGATCAAGGTGAGAGACAGGCGGTCATGGCACCCGGGTGAGCCCTGTCCCCAAGGCCCCACAGTGCGGTGACCGTCCCCATGTGGGTTCCCTCCATCAGCTCCCTTATTTCATGAACGAGCTCACGCTGACAGAGCTGGACATGGGCACCTCCATCCCTTCGGTCCTCAGCGCCTCCAGCCCCACCATCAATGACCAAGGTAAGGGCCCCATGAGCAGCAGGGACCCCAGGGCTGGTTCCACAGCCGCTGTTACCGAGGTGCCAGCCCGGTCCCCAAAGCAGGAGGGTTTCAGCAGGCACACGAGCAGCCCTCGGCCCCTGTGGTGCTGACAGGGCTTCACCCCATCCCTCCCCCTGGCAGGGCTCTGGGTGGACATGGAGGTCACCTACAGCGGCCCGTTGCAGATGACACTTGA
>NW_008604147.1:0-216 GCF_000691845.1 Merops nubicus | reverse complement strand
GAGGACACGGCGCCTGGCTGGCTCCCACCCTCCCCCGCCTCTTGCCTGAGCGAGCCGAGGGGGTGCTGGCCCCAGGGCACCCCCGTGATGCTCTGGGGGGGTCGCAGGGCCAGGCCCCGGCTGATCCTGCTGGCAGACAGCGATGCGGAGTCGTCCAGCGCCGGCTCCTCCGAGGAGGAAGATGGCACCACCCTGGAGCCCACGGGAGCCCTCGGG
>NW_008604146.1:0-333 GCF_000691845.1 Merops nubicus | reverse complement strand
GGCCATCTTGTCCTCCCCATCATCGTCAGCCATTTTGTCCTCCCCCTCATCGGCGGCCATTTCATCCTCCCCATCATCGGCAGCCATCTTGTCCCACCCTCAGGAGGAGCACGGGACATCCCCAATCTGCAGCGAGGAGGCCCTGGCTGCCATCTTGTCCTCCCCCTCATCAGCAGCCATCTTGTCCCACTCTGAGGAGGAGCATGGGAGTTCAATGGCAGCATCGGCAGCCATCTTGTCCACCCCCTCATCAACAACCATCTCATCCCACCCTGAGGAGGAAACCGCAACACCCCCACCCTGCATCGAGGAGACCTCGGCGGCCATCTTGTC
>NW_008604145.1:36296-46810 GCF_000691845.1 Merops nubicus | reverse complement strand
CCCCTCTGCCTGGCAGAAGGGTACAGAGGACAGCTTCACAAAACACACTTTACAAATAAGCCCCGTGGTGATATCCTCTTTGCTGAGTTACAGGGAACTGTGACAGACACAAAAGGCAATATTTCACTTCTGACATTTCAGAAAATTAGGTTTTGCAATCCTGCTTCAACAGCAGACCGTGAAGTGGGAGTCTCCTTTGAAAAGTTCCTCTGAACAGCAGGATAACTTCTCTTTAGCATCAATGTAAACTGAAAATGTAAATTTAAACTAGACTTCTTTTCTTTGCCATAATCTAGGTCATGAGTTAAAGTGCTAATCTAGGCTCTAGTTGTTTTTACCAAGAAAAATTGTCCTTTTTTCCCTATATTTTCTTTAAATGTTCTGCATTTAGTGCTCCTAAGGGTATCTATCTGCTAAAAATAAATCTACTTAAAAGAGGAAACCCGATATATCCATGGGTTTTCCTGCTTTACTGAGGAGTCCAGATTTTGGAGGGATTAAGCAACCAGCTTCAGTTTTTCTCATGGGTTCCTCTGTCATTTTCCCAATGGGTAAGCTCAATTCTGTGATTTTTCTTAACACAGTGTCCATTAGAAAAAGAGGAACAAAAAAATTTAGAATTTGTGAAAAATGTATAAACCCAGCACTGCTTCTGGGAATTTAATATGTTACAAAATTGACCTGTATAAGATAGCATGGGGTTTTTTTTCCATAGGTCAAGCAAAAACTGCATTATACTACTG
This sequence comes from Merops nubicus, assembly GCF_000691845.1. Taxonomy (NCBI): domain Eukaryota; kingdom Metazoa; phylum Chordata; class Aves; order Coraciiformes; family Meropidae; genus Merops; species Merops nubicus. The sequence goes on along the minus strand of NW_008604145.1, from coordinate 46,067 downwards.
ACACAGTATTTTCCCCTACTGTAATAATGCATCTCGGGTTTTGGGTCAAACATCTTTTTTTTCAGAATCTCAGAGCTTTTGGGACCTTTAAGAAACATAGGTCAAATATAATAAATATGCCAACTAGAACCTTTCTGAGAAAAAAAAAAGCCATTGGCTAGGAAGGGCACCTCCCACCAGACCAGGCTGCACAAGGGCTTATCCAACCCGGGCTGGAACACCTCCAGTGATGGAGCATCCACAGCTTCCCTGGGCAACCTGTTCTGGTGTCTCACCACCCTCACAGTGAAGAACTTCTTCCTAATTTCCAATTTAAATCTACCCTCTTCCAGTTTAAAGCCATTACCCATGATTCTATCACTACAAACCCTTGTAAAAAGTCTCTCCCCAGCTTTCTTGTAGGGCCCCTTCACAGACTGGAAGGCCACAATGAGGTCACCCCAGAGCGTTCTCCAGGCTGAACAACCCCAATTCTTTCATCCTTGGGACTGCTCTCCAGCAAGTTTAGGTCAGCTCCACTGGCAGATCAGCTCTCCTACTTTTTTTGATCCCTTGATTTTAAAGTTCAGAGATGAATTTCAAGTAGAAAAGGGAGAGGAGACAGGCTGTGAGTGTCAGGAGAGCTGTGGTTTGGTTGGAAAGGAGAAGCTGCTGGGTTACACCAGGTTGCAGTGACAGGAGCTGCAGTACCTCCATGAGAGGAGCAAGGTTGGGGTGACTTTTGTAGCAGCTCAGTGGGACAGTTATTCAGGTAATGTATGCTGATTTATTCAGTAAATACATCTCAGAAGGAACACGGATCTGCTCTTCCTAATATGAGAGCACAAGTCCTGCTACCTTGTGCTGGTTTTGGCTGGGATAGTTTATTTTCTTCTGCTGTGGGGCTGTGTTTGAATTTCTGCTGAAACAGTGTTGACAATTCAGGGATTTTTTTCTTATTAGTGCTGAACAGTGCTCACAGAACGTCAGGGGCCTCTCAGCTTCTCACACACCCTAGCAGTGAGCAGGCTGAGAAGCTGGGAGGGGACACAGCTGGGACAACAGGCCCCAGGTGACCAAAGGGATATTCCAGACCATATGATGGCACGCTCAGATTATGAAGCTGGGGGAAGAAGAAGGAAGGGGGAAAATTAGGAGCTATGGTGTTTGTCTTCCAAAATGATTGTTAGGCATGATGGAGCCCTGCTTTCCTGGAGATGGATGAACATCTGCCTGCCCATGGGAAACAGTCAACCAACTTGTTGATTTGCTTTGCTTGTGCATGTGGTTTTTGCTTTACCTGTTAAACTATCTTTGTTTCGACTCACAGTTCTTTTCACTTTTACCCTTTCAGTTCTCCCCCCCAAATCCTGATGCAAGGGGAATGAGTGAGCAGCTGTGGGAGGCTTCACTGCTGGCTGGGGTTAAACCAGCTCATATCTATTTTTATGATGTGGGTCACATTTCTAGGCCATTCATGCTTGATTTTAGCTTGACTTTTAAATGAGGAAGATGAATTTTTAGTCATACTGGGATGTGGTTTAAAAACACCTTTGCACTGTTCTGCATCATCCTGTGATCAAACCTCTGTTCTGCCCTTTTTGGGGTGATGGAGCAGAGAGCTTTGGCAGCTGGTGCCATCCATGTGTGGGGTGTCTCTTCTAGATTTCCTTCTACATGCTCTGCAAGTCTCTGTTGTGTCTGACTTGGGCTGGGGTGAAGCAGAATAAATAAATAGCAGGTTTGCAAGAGCCAGTGCTCACGGCACTCTGAGCCTCAGACAAAAGCCCAGGAGTGAGATCTACCTCCCCTGCCTGCTTATGCTGTTCCTGGGCTTGGACACCATCTAGTCCTGCACCTGGAGCCCACTGGCTTCTGCCACCTCATTCCTTGCTGTCACCAGCAGCAGTTCCTTAAGTAAATTCAGGGCTGGCCCCCATTTCACAGGTTTTTACTCTTCTGCCTGAAGAGTGACAAATAAATAATTGAAAAGTCATCAGAGATCATTGAGAATCACAATATAGTGCAATGGAATGCTAAATTTCCAATCACCTCCCCTCTCTTTGGTGACTTCAGTAAAGGTTTTTGGCTTCAGCAAGTGCACTGCAGGTGTGTGGTTAGGCAGCAAGCCTGGCTTCAGTTTCTGTAGAGAAGAATATAAACAGAATATAAACATGTACTTTATTCTGTAAATATCTGCATACATTCTCCACTGAGATGCTGAAAAGCATTGCCTCACTGGGGCAGCATCAATGCCTCAGACCTGGGTCACATGTGGGATGTTAAAATACTTTAAGACATAGAATCTTGCAGCTAGAATCTGCTAAACTTCCAGCTTTTATATGCTGCTGTTGCTGTAGCTTGAAGCAGCATCAAGGAAGCTTTAGAACAATGCAGCTGGGGAAAAAAAATAAGTTTTTAGTCTATCTGTGGTTAGAAAAGGTGTATTTCAAATCTGTAATCATCCTCTATGCAATTATTCAGAAGCAGCAGCTGGTAAGGAAAGGAATAGCAAGTACTCTGGAATATTCCCATCTTGGTACCACAACCCTGTGTGTGCATCAGAGATCACGTGCCCCTTTGAAAATATTACCTGTGGCAGCATTCTGTGTCCTCAAGGGCAGCTTCCACACCTGTAATTCCTACCCATCTTTTTGCTTCCAGGGTCTTTCTGTGTCTGTTTGCAAGGCAGGATTTAGCCTAGTGATGGGAGAGAGTCAGGGACGCTGGGGGGGAGCCTGCCCACCTCAGCAGCAGCCTGCTGGTGCCATCCAGTGGGAGCTGGGCTCTCCACCACGGAAACAAGGGTCATGAAGGACTGTGACATTGCCAGTCCTGCTCTCTGAGATCCCCTCCTACCTCCCAGACAGGTCCTAGGAGTAATGGGGAGTCAGCTCTGGATGGCCACGGGTGCGGGGGGTTCTCCACAGCTAGTGGGTTTGAAAAGGCAGTTTGGGTTCTCCTAGTGGAAGAATCTATCTTGGTCTGCTCTAAAAAGTGCTCAAACACTTGGGTGTAAAAAAAAGAAGAGAAAAATTGGTACCACACGTGCACATCCCAGGTGACCCACTGGCAGCTCAGAATCAAGCACGTGTTGCCTTCTGAGACACCTCCAGCAGGATTTGCTTTGGGATATTGAGAGCCACTCACCTCTTGACATTACAGCCTTTAATCAGCTGCCTCCAAAAACAACTTGTCTGGGTACAAATCCAGATTCCTATCCAGCTTTTTAACCTCCTGCCCCATCTATCCTTTTACAATTACAGTTCAGAGCTAGTGAGGAACACTTTACCCAGCTACATCAGCCTCGTGGCATTAGACCTTGGCAGGGAAGATGAAATGCTTTGTTCTCACCACCACAGTTCATTGCCAAGGACAAGGCTTATCTCCTCTGCACCCTTTTTGAAGTGATTATTGCAGCCAGAAGCCTGACCCCACTAGATGCCTTATGGACTTCCTGATTTACTGCAATACTCTCTTCTCTTCCCACTCCTTGCCACTCAAGAGTTTATCAGGGAAAACAAATGCCTGGAAAACATGGGGCCCATGTTCTCTGTTCCAGCTAAATTCCACTTAGGACTAGAAGGGAGGGGGAAAGATTATTTTAAATAATCTTTAAGCTTGCCATATTTCACAGTAGGCAGAGGGCTAGCATCACTTCTAGTAAGAATTAAAGCTCCTTAAGGTATTGTGATATAAGGCCAGCTATTTAGGAATGCTAACACCTTTCTGGCACTCAGGAGTGGGCAGAGAGGGCTTCTGGCTTCTCTGTCATAACACATATCTCTGAGGTTAAAAGAACAGAGAGAAAAAATACACCTTCTAAGAATATTTATTTTACTCTTATTACTTATTCCTCTTTACAGTCTTCTGCTGTGGGGGTTACAGTAGAAATAAAGGCTGGCTTAATTGTATTTACAGTGCTCTTAAGAAATAAATAACCCTATCTGCAAATCAAATATCTGAAAGTGCCCTCTCCAAGGAGTCAGGCAGGCAGGATCCCCTACACAGAGCAGCCCAAACCCATATAAAAACCAGATAATGTGTATAAGGTACAGAAGAATGCAGCTATATGCTTAGGAAAACACTCCTCATACAATGCAGATAAAGAAAAAGACTTTCCTGCCTTTCCTGCAGCCCTGAGAGATGTACCCTGAGCACCCCCCTATGTGCCTGCAAAGGCAACCCCAAACAACAAACAAACTTGTGGAGGGGGAGTGACGTAAGAAACGTGGGGATTTTTTTAGAAAAAGGAATGATCAGCAATACAAAAATTCAGGTTGAAAGCCATGAAACACAGAAGCAAAACTTTGGGGCTGGAACTGTGTTTTGATCTCCCCAATCCATTGTTGTGTGTGGCAGGCTGCAAAAGGGGATGCCCAGGGTGCCCTGGCAGAAGTTCTGCAGCATCCCTGCAAGAGGAGGAGGGAGATTGCCCCAGGGCAGCTCTGAGGTGTACACGTGGGGGTGTGTGCATGGAGGTGAAGGAGATGAGGATAAGAAGGAAAAAAGGAGATACAAATCTTTGGCCAGTGCAGGCATTAAGGGGAGGTTGGATGAAGCATCCATCACCTCCCTTCTCCCCCTTAATTTTCCAGTAACAGTGGTCAGACCTGGCCTAATTTCTGGTTTCCCTGGAAACTCTTTAGTGAGCATGTTTATTGTAACAGCAGAAGTGCAAACAGTGCAACTACAGAAACCCCTGTGGATACAGAGATTTTGATGCTTCAGGGGGATTGAAGAGATGTGTGCACACGCAGCTTTACATGCATGCAGCTGTGTGCAGATGTGCACTCATTTTATGGAGGGTTCCAGAGGTTAGAAGTTTTCTTGAGACTGTGCAATAGCTGAAAAGAACAGGAGGTGGCACATTGTCAACATTTTCACACAGCACAGAAGTACAGTGAATGATATAATTCACACAGTGTGACCAGTATATCAAGATCTGTGTCAGGGAGGTACACATGGCCCTGACAGTTTCCCTTTAAAGTGCAGGTACATGGGAGATAGCACCAGGCAAAAAGGAGAATGAATTTACATTTGCCAGAAAAATGATGAAATAATGACCCAAAAGGAAAAAAAATTAGAGAAGATGACAGAACTGTTTGTTCTGACATCATTAAATTAAGATCTTACTGAATATTCAGCCTGGCTTTGTGAAGCTGTTACCACAAAGAGGTGGCTTTTAATCTGCAGGTACCTTCTTGGGCTGCCTGCTTTTCTCTAAAGCACACATTTAGATCTTTTTTACACCCCAACAAGCTATTTTAAGCAACAGATTCACCTCACACTGTGAGACAGAGGCACAAAAGGGACCCGTCTGCAGCCAGCTCTGGTGACTCACCGGGTAGGATGCTCCTTGCTCCTCGAGCTCTCCTCTCCACTTTATTCCCTGACTAATTGCCACAGCTCGTTTAATGAGAAGCAGACTGCAAGTTAGGTGTGAGTGGTCCAGAGGGATGCAGAGGTCTGGTCTGAACCCAGCCTGGCTGGGCCAGGAGCTGCTGGGGAGTGAGGGCCACATCCATGGGCACTCCCGTGGGAATAAAGAGGCACCTTTGTTGCCCCTTTGAGAAATCTTGGACTGAGTCTGACAGCAGACAGCTTCTCTTTGTTTAGCAGCCAAACTCCCTCATTCCCTGGGCAGCTGATTAGCTTTTAACTTCATACCTTCACCAGATGAAAAAGACTCTCTTAAGGTGTCTGGGGACCAGGGAAAGGTCTCACATGGCCCAGATGCTGGCAGCATCCTCTGTCACTGGCCCTTGGAGGCACATGCTCCTGACTGACCCTGCTGCCTTCCCCTGTTTGGGGGTGTTTCCAGGACACTGTGCTAATGAGCAACCCAAACCAGCTCACAGCAGTCGCAGAAGGGGAGCTGAGAGACCAGCAGCACATGGGGAAGCGGGGGAAGCTGCTGCCACGGCTGTTGTGCTCCAGCTCCCAGGCCATGAGTGCTCTGGGGGGTGAAATCCTGCTGTTGCAGCATGGTGGCATAAAATAAATAGACAAAGCACTGAAACATGGACTTTTGGGGAACTCCTGTCATGTAACTTCTCCTTTTCTCTGTGCATAGACTTGCTGCTCTCCAAACATGATGGTGACTTGGAAGGGTGGTTGTGCTGCTCCCTGGTATCCTGCAGCAGACCAGGACTGAAAAGCTCAAGCTGGAAGTAGAGTCTGCAGCTGCTGATCCCAGGAGCTCCAGCTGCTGAAGTCACCATCTGGGGGACAGTCCTGAAGACAATTTGCTTTTTTTGGGCTCCAGCAGAGCATATCCAATCGATCTCCCTGACCCCAAGTGATGGGAGGTGAATTCTCAGGTTTTGGTTGTGGGTCTGGCTGCTGTGATTCCTTTCAGGCAAATACATCTCAAATCCTGCTTCCCAGCTGGTACACTTCATCCTCGTGATCTTATCTGAAGAATTATGTATAAATAAAAGGTTGTGTTATGTAATACAAAAAATATAAGCACATAAAATATGTACTATTGACATATATTGGTATCTATCACATACTATATGAAATGTATACATAGAACTATATGTAAAGTTGAAAATATATAGTACATAATAAAATCTAGATAAATGTATATAATAATAAAAAATTACTCTGTGTGTGTGACATATACTTGTTGCAGGCATGCTTGGTAATCAGTCATTTTATTGGAGAATAAATCTTCTCAGCCACTTCATGGGGAAACTGGGATAATGCATGGTGCCAGAGCTGACAGTTCCAGATGGGATCTATAGGCAATGCCTAAATGCTGCAAGAATTTTTCTGGCATCACACTTACCATTCATAATGATGCTCTGGAGGTCAAAAGCACAATTCCTGAGGAAACTGAAATTTCCTGGGGGAGAAATATCTCCCCAACACCTTCAGAGCCAAATTGGGCAGGACAATCCAAGCTGCAGTGAACCAAGTGAAAAGGGCTGAAACAGAAGCTCTTCCTGGTGGTCCTGTCCTAAGTGTGAGTGTTGCAGGGTAGGAAAACCACTACAGCTGAGGAAATAGTAATAAGTGTGAGCAGAAACTGTTGCTGGAGGTGTGCACAAAAATCTCTACAGTCTGGTAACAGAGGCTGAATTTCCTGGACAAGCTGTCTAACAGCACAACCAGTTCAGAAAAAAAACTGTGACCAAGAGAAAGCAGTTACTAAATTGCTCACATTTAGCCTGGCTATGTAAAAATAAGAAGTAGATTCTGCCTTTGAAACTCAACTGGGTATTTTTTTGAGATACCAGTCTGCTTAAAAACATCTGAATTAGCCACAGGACAGTTGCAGCCATACACCACTCTGAGTCCTTTCCACAGGCAAGCTGTTGAGATGACAACCTGAGATGGAAGAAGTCCCCTAGAGTGCCTGTGCCCTAATTAGAGTGTCCCTAATCCTCTGATGCATTAGGGCTGCATGGATATTGAGGGCATCATGCAGCACCTCTGCTACATCCCAGGCACATGAAAGCTGCTGTATGTGTGATGCATGGGTGGCTGCTGATGCCCATAAAGCCATTACAAATCTCTCTCCAGCTGATGCTCTTTGAGGGTGGATAAAAATCTTCCCTTTCCTCCTACAGAGAGGGAGTTTGAAGATGCTGACCAGGAATCCAGCCTGCAGGAGGCTGTGTAAGGCACACCACGGATGAGCTGTGGCACAGCTCTGTGATGCTGCTGTGAGAAGCAGGCACAGGACACGTGCTGTGAAGCCAACCTCTGACATATTGCCATCATTTTGTCCCTGAAGAGAGATGCTTTTGTTGTTCTAAGCAGCAGATGTGATTCTGAACAGGATCTGATCAGCCAGATCCCACTCCAGCCTCTGCTCCACAGACTTGACAGTACTGAGGAGCAGTTCCTGTGGGGCACAGGGTAGCTGGATGCATTGAAACCCAAGACTCTTGCCAAGGAATTGAAGCCCAGCCACATCCCCAAGAGCTACTACTTTTAAATAATTTGCTGTTTATGTTTCTTTCTTGCCAGGATCATTTTGGTGCCATTAGAAACATAAGAAAAGAATACATCAGTGAAAGAGACACTTGATAGGCCAAGAAATATTCTTTTTATCTTTTGTTACAAAGAGCAGAGAACAAATGGACCATGTTTATAAGGTAAGCAAAGCCATCAATGGTATCTTTTCCCTCACTTTGCTGTCTCCAGATGCCTTACCCCACTGTGGAACCTTGTTCCCTCACAGGATGCACACCAGGAAAGGGCTATTGACTCATGCTACCATTTCCAGCAGGCCTCAGCAGGAGGTCTAGGCTGATGTGAGGTCAAGTGATGTAAGTCAGCTGTCAGAAAACCAGGGTGCTGCCAAAAGGAGACTTGATCCTCCTGTAGAATCATCCCAGCTTTTCCTAGTCCAGGCTTTCTGAAGGAGGTGTTGAAGGAAATAGCTGATTGTAATGGAGGTCCATGAATTTCAATTCTTTTTTTTTTTTAGTTTGGCATACACATCATCCTTCAGTAATGAGTCTTGCAAGTTTGATTTTAGGTTGGATGATTAGGTATTGCCCACCTTGTTTCATTCGTGTAACCAGCAAATTGTGGAACCTTTCTAAAATATTGCAAGAGAGTGAATTGTTGTCCCCTACTCATCATCTCTGTGACACTCAGGATTTAATGCACCTTTATAATGCTCCTTGGTTGTTTCCTTCTGAGGCTGAGAAGTGGAAGAAAGTTCCCTCTTTTTATGGGGAAGATGTTCCTTACCTTTTACAATGCTTTTTGTAATTTCCTGAATCATTTCCATTATATGCTTTTTTCTTTTTCTTTTGGAAGGGAATGCAACAGGGAGAAAAGCAGTAATTATTGTATCATTAAAGAGGGGGGTACATCATGCACTTATCCAGAATGCCTCCTCCTGTCTTCCATGGGAACTGAGTTAGAGCTTTTCCTACAAAAATGGTAAAAAGATGCTAGAGATGACAGTTGCCCCTGACCTGCCAGCTGCAGCAGTTTAACTGGAGCACTTCAGTGTGTGCAGCTACAGATTCATGCTTTACACGGCAACTTACAGGGGGAAAACCTGTGGCATGAAAATGCAGGTAACAGGAGGCAGCAGAAATCCAGCACGTGCTTCAGCATTCTCCATGAAGTGAAACAAGATGCATCAGTAAGAATCTTCCCTTCAGCTGTTCCCCTCCCTGAAGCTGTTCCCTTCATTTTTACTTGAAGTCGGTGGTTCCATACCAAAGAAAGAGCAGTGAAAGGTAGATCCTGAGTGCATTATCTCTTGACATAAATAATAAGAGACCAGAAGCTCAGCCAATCACCTGAGAGTAATTTACTGAACAGCTTTCAAAGCTAAAGCATTCAGTGGTAGGAACTGAATGCTTTCAGGGCAGGAGCCCATTTGTTCTTTCACAAGGCAGTGAGGAGGCACTAAAACCCCTGACTGGTGTGAATGCTGGCATGTAACCATGCTTGGGTTGTGAAGAGAAAGTCATCCTGGTCTGCTGGAACATGCTTGGGCACCCCAGTGGTATCAGAACCTCACTATGTGCCAAAACAACATGGATGTGACTTGGTCACTGTGGATGATCTCAGAGTGGGACATGAATACCCATTGATTTATTGATAGTGCTATAGCCCTGTGACCACATTCTTTATCCATTTACATCATATACAGCTATTAATATTGGAGCAGCACAGAAACACTTCCAGCCTGCATTGATCTGGCAGAAATGCCAACACAGAGCTCACAGATGTGAGGCTGAATAGCTCAGCTCAGTCCAAGTAACTGCTAAGACTATAATCCAAGGAGACAGTTCAGGTAGGAGAAGGGAG
>NW_008604145.1:0-36265 GCF_000691845.1 Merops nubicus | reverse complement strand
AGCAGGAATCACTGTCTGCAGGTTTATCTTCCCTTAGAGCAGCTGGTAAATACACTGTGCCACTCGTGCTCCTGCCCATTTGACAGTGAAGGACATTGCTGAAGTTCACAAAGAAATCAGAGGACAGTGTTCTCCAGTTTGCAAAGGGTGGGGTGAGAGGAAAGGTTCAGAGCTGCTTTTGCTTTCTGTATCTTTCTGCATCAGCCTCCAAAGCCCTTGCAGATCCCTAGAGACTCCTGATGTTCTGGGAATGACAGACAAATCCCTCCCTGAGCTGAGTGCAATCATAGAATCCTTTAGGTTGGAAGGGACCTCCAAGATCATCAAGTCCAACCATTGAGCCATTAGGGCTCTAAAGTCCTCTGCTAAAACAGATCAGAATCTGTCAGGGCTGGAAGGGACCCCAAGGATCCCCCAGTTCCAACCCCCCTGCCATGAGCAGGGACACCTCCCACTAGATCAGGCTGCCCAGAGCCTCCTCCAGCCTGGCCTTAAAGACCCCCAGGGATGGGGCCTCAACCCCCTCCCTGGGCAACCCATTCCAGGGTCTCACCACTCTCATGGGGAAGACCTTCTTCCTCACATCCAGCCTGAATCTGCCCTTGTGCTGAACACTTCATGACCAGAAAACAATCAGTTCAGGCACAAAGCAGTGGGATTTATTGCAAACACAGCAGTAAGTTTATGTCTTTCCATTGATGGGACTACTTAATTTTTCTGAACACTGCACTACTGACCCCTCTCCACAGTGTGATATTCATACACAAAGTTTAGATCAGTAACCAAAACAGAAGTAGTTTTATTTCTTTTCCTGATACAGATGTTGAATATCACAGCCATAGACATAAGCAAAAAATTGTTCCAAATAAATATGTCTGGAAAGAATTTTGACAGCTTGATAACAAATTTAAACACAGTTAATTGTTGTATAAATGGTTTAACAAACGTTATTAATGCTAGCAGAATAAGCATCTCCAGGGAAAAGAGGATTGAATACATAATCTGGAAATAGATTAAATATATATATAAAATATACTCAGTTTATTGCATGGATAGATAAATATTAACATATTTGTGCACATAACTGGGAGTGAGGCACTTATCCAGGTTAGTAGAAACAAGGCCACTTGTTAAGTAGAAGGGAAAATGTTAATAAGCCTCCAAACATCTTGCTGAAATCTAAAACCTTGAAGCCATAATAAAGAAGGTGTGCTGTTACAGATGCACTTATAGTTCACTGAATTGTAAGAAATCCAATTGCTGAAGAATGGGACAAATCCAGCAGGCCTTACTGAAAACATTGGGATTTTTTCCCAGGAAGAGGACTTGGATATCTGATTCATCAATCTCACTCATGCTTGCCCAGCTTTTCAGTGTTTGCTTTTGTTTTTCTTTGTTATCACCAGTTTGCACTCTTATTTCATGTACTGTTAGAAAAATATTAGTCTGATAATCCCCATCAACCTAAACATTTTAGAGTTGTAATCAGACATTGGTCAAAGCAATGATTGAGTTGTTGACCAGGCTAAATATTTGGCTTGTAGAACACATGTTTTTTTGATGTGATTTTATATAAAGAAATAATAATTAGAAAGAGATTTTGCCTGCAAGCAACTTTAACAATATTTCAGTCTGTTAAAATCCAAAAGCAGAAAAATAGCTCTATTGATAAACACCTAATTTCTGTATTTTATATATATATTTTTAAAAAGATATTCTCTGCTTATACAAAAGAGGCGTTTTATAAATATTAAAATGTTCTATTATTTACATGTGTCCCATTTTATTGTAGAATCATTGGCTGTTACTACCCAAACATGCAGGTTCTAGGAGACAAATTCTGCATTTCTCATTATCATAGTGATGTCACATATAGATACAAAGGCAAATTTGATCCTAGGTTACATTTGCAATTTAGTGGTGAACTTAAAATATAAAGAAAAGAGTCTGTGGGTGGGTTAAATCTTTGATCAATCTTGCACACATAATACATGGATCACAAAACCAGGAACTTCATTAAAACAGTAAATTAATGTCAGGTGACTAGGGAAAAGGTCTAATACACTGGACACATCTCGTGGCTCATTGTTTCAGGCTAGAACTCAGCTTAATTAAACTAAAGGATGACTGCATGATTCTAGTCATGGCGTTTGACCCTCAGGTTGCTGCAAACCTCCTTCAATCAAGCAGTCTGAACCACAGGCTTCAGAAAACCTAGGAAAGGTAGGACAGATTCTGGGCCAGAAGACTTTTGGATGGACTTTTCAGTTCAGAGGCAGCACTCTGTGCTCCCAGCCAAGCTGCTCTCAAGTAGGATCCAGCTCAGCTAACTCAGACCTCTGCAGCACAGTCCCCAGAACACCAAACACCAAGAGGGGGCTGCCTGCACCCATCACCACAAGCTGGTGGAAAGGAAAAGGTATGTTAGCAACAGTCTCACCCTGATGCAGATTTTATATTGTTCATGTGGTTTAACTCCATGGACTTGAAAGGATTTATTCGTACACAATGCTAGTCTGAGAAATGGGACAATGTGTCCTGAAGGTTACACAGTTTTCATAGCCAGGCATTTGGCAGGATATCTTTGGGACAGAACAGGTCCTGTCTGGATGAGAACTGAGGTGGGACTCTGCTGATTCAAACTGCTGTGGAACAACGTGCTGACACGTTACCTGAATCGAGAAGCTGAGAGAAAAACCAGAGTGACCCTTGCAAGAGTAGTCACTTGTTATAAAAATGCCCAACAATGGCCCAGCACGCTTGTCAAGATGTGCTATGATTATACAGTAATAAATACTACTTGATTTGATCAAATGTTCATTTTTTCTTCATTTTTTTTGCCATTTAATATGGCTACTGACAATCACGTGCTGGATTCAGTATTAAGATTCCTAGGCTCAGTTCAGGCAGAACCTTGTCCTCTGCATTTTGAATCTAACTCTATCATCTTCTCTAGGCACTGAAATACTCATGTTTGCATTTCCCAGCACTTACAAATATAATATGCCTTAAAACACTTCCATGATCCATTATAAACTTAAGAGGACGTAAGCATCCAGTTTCAGTGAAAAAATTCTTTCTGGATTTGTTGCATTCTTTGGCTTTATATAAACATAAATAAGGAAAAAAAAATCAGATTAAATAGCTGAATAAAACTTGGCAGAAACGACTATGTATTGCATTCTGTGACATGCAACTGTTTACAATGTTATGCTGTCTAATCTAGCTGTCTTTTGAAAAAGTTCAGTTACACATAAGTAGAAAAAAATTAAACCACTGACATAGCTTAAGCTTGTAGGAAGGAGGATCCACACCTAAGGCATCTCAGCACCTTTCAGAGTAATTGCAGACATTGAGTTCTTTGTAAAAACAGTACAAAATCTAACTGATGAGCATAAGGATTCCTCCTCTCAAGTATTCTGTGTTTCTGAAGAAACAGGTTTCCTCTCTTATTTCAGACAGGATACATAGCACCTTTGGAGAGTTTCTTCTACTCTTTTGAAATGTCAGAAAACACAAAACCAAAACCAAAACCTCTCCCTTATAATGCAGGTCCTTGAATTGCTCCTGAAGATTAGTGCATGACACAGGGATGTCAGGATTGCCTTTTGTGCACCGTGGGAGAGTTGAGGTGGATTCTTCTGTTGTCAATAAAGGCAGCAAGAGTTCAGGATAAAAAATTTCAAGTACACCTAAAAGCATATGAACTCTCTGCTCCTCACGAGTCACTGTGATCTGCTGCTAACAAAGTGCAGTTCAAGTTGTTTCTTTGTTTGTTTGTTTGTTTTCTGAGGCACTCTGGAGACTCTGGCTCGAATCCTGTGGTCTCCCAATTAAACTTCTGAGCTGTCACTGGTATCATTATATGGTGGCACCATGGGTTCACTGCTGCCTGACTCCTTTGTGGCTTCCTGCTTGTCCGAATTTTGTTTCCATTTTAGCAGCAGCACGATGATTGCAATCAAGCAGATGGCAAGGAAGATGGCAGCAGCTCCACCAAGGACTGTGACTATGCTGAGCCCTGCCCTTTGGCTGTCCAGCTCCCTGGGCAGAACCCCCTTGGCTGCAGCCTCCCCCCGCGGAGCCTGCCTCTTGCCCGTGCGATCCAGTGCTATGTGCTGTATGTTTGTCCCTCGGTTGCTTTCTGCCCCGATGTCTTTGGCAAGCTCTGGATCCTGATCAGCTCCCCTCTTCTGACGCCTCTGTGTGGCTGCTCCTGGGCTCCCAGCACTGAAGAGGGCGTGGTACTGGTGGTACTGGTGCTCTAGGCTTCTCTTGCCGATCCCACGGTTAGCGCTCTCTTTTGAACGCACGGTGTAGATCGTGTGGACATACCACTCCCTGCCCAAAGACACCTACAAAGACACAACGTTTGGTGTTCACAGACACACGTACACAACCTGGACAACACTGTACACGGAGGAAATCAGTCATTGTTCCAAATTCCCTGCCTGGACAAGTACTCCCAAAATCATGCACAGATAACCCCCCGCTCTGTGCCGACGTACACCAGAGGAGTCATGTTTTCTGCCAAATTTTAAGAGAGGGTAGTCTCCACTCTTCTCCATGGCTATCAGTGGCAGATGAAGAAGCAGAGCCTTGGCATTTTTTTGGTACTGTTAGTACCAGTGGCCATACAAAGAACATCAGTTGTAGATAGCCTGCAGAAAAGGACTTTCCAGGCCCAACCTGGTGATGCGGCCCTGGCTGTGGCTCTGCTTCCACCTTAACATAAGAAAACTAGATTTTACTGTGATGCCTGTTGAACATAGGAACAGGGAGGCTGTGGAGTATCCATCCTTGGAGATATTAAAAACTGGACATGGTCTTGGACAACCTACTCTAGGTGCCCCTCCTTTGAGCAGGGGATGGGAACAGACAATCTCCAGAGGTCCCTGACAACCTCATCCCTCCTGTGACAAGATTCCCTGCAGTCTGTGTGAGGTGATGAGATCTTCCTTGAAATTGTCTTGTCTTTTCTGCATACATAATGAATTTGGCCACAAAGTCCACTAGGACTGTCTGAATACTGTTCTAAAGCTGCTGGCTGATAATTTCAGTGGTTGCAGTCAATTTCTGTTATTGTGAGATACAATAACACATTTTCTATTTTATTGTTATTGATAAATAGCACATGTTCTATTTTAACTGTTAGTTTTTCAAGGCTTTCTCAAGCTATACTGTTGCTTCTTCATATTTTCCTTCTTTTGGTAGAATATATTATTGACACTGCATTATTGGAAATGGATTCTTCATACAAAAAATAAGATTTCATTTTCATTGGGGCAGATTATGAAACCCTTTTTATATTGATAAGTAGTTTGTTCTCTTAAATATTCCATTGCTTACAATAGGACCTTTAATACTGAAATGGCCAGGAGAAGACTCCTCAGTATTTCTTCTACTAACTTATACACAAGTTTTGCATGTAGTTTTGCAAATAGAAAGAGTCAAATAGTGAAGAGAAAACTCCTGTCTGGGTTTTATAGACCAAAGGGGTGAATGCACACAGCTCATGGATTATATTTAATTAAGAAGTAGTTGCACCCTTTAGCTGTCTATTTTTAGGCTTTCGAGTGCTTAATATGTTTCACAATGTGCAAATCTGCAAGAAAAGAATTGCACAGAAGATGCTGAGTATCAGCTAGATTTTGATGAAGTTCACTCTAAATGCTTTGGACTGTTTTGCTTTTTTGTTTTTGACAAGTGAGATGGGAAGCAGTAAAACAATACCATGTAACAAGAAACTTATCAAGTTCTTAGGAAAAATTAATAATAATAATTTGTATGCTGGTTAGATTGTGGCATTAGACAAGATAAAAGCATAGAAATCTTTAACTAAGTACTCCAAATTTTTTATCTATAAATTTTTAAGCATTTCTAATCCTGTTTAACTGCCACTGGAATTGGAATAGATCTTTCTGTTGGCTTCAGTGTGACTTATTGTTAACCATAGTTCTTGTGCAAGTGTTTCTTTCTTGGTTCAGTAGTCTGGCTAACAGGCTATAGAAATCCTACCTGAAACAGAGGAGTTGAGTCTACTTTAAATCCATCAGAGCCTGGCTGTTTCACCAATGGAATCGCTTCAGGATCATCTATTGCAAGCTTTGCATTAAAAAGCACATTTCCAAAGCTTGTGGCTTGTGTTTCTGGCTGAGCTTTGTCCTACACGGTCACGGAGGGAAAAAAGAGTTTGTAAAACACAGTTTCATTTCTTCTAGGAAAACCAGTTCTAATATTTACATGCAACATATAAAT
Organism: Merops nubicus; assembly: GCF_000691845.1. Lineage (NCBI taxonomy): Eukaryota > Metazoa > Chordata > Aves > Coraciiformes > Meropidae > Merops > Merops nubicus. Next base: position 30,007 of record NW_008604145.1, on the reverse strand, counting down.
TGTGTCATTTACACATTGTATTTTATGCAATGCAGTGTAATATCAAGAGAAGAGACATAAGAAGATGTTGTGGTCACATCTGACATCTACTAACTTAAATTTAATCTCTTGTCTGAAGACTTTTTTTTTAAATACAGGGGGAAACACTAGAAAACATCCATAGCCACTTTTCTAAAATAACAAGGATACATAAATGTGGTCTGGCTAAAAATTAATTCCCAGTTTGAAGAAGCTACCTTTCATTTCTATTAACAGACTTTCATATAAATGAGATAATTAGATAATCATCTTTCTTAGAGTTAATTAAGTCAGGTCAAACTTTAAATTATGAGAGTTCCCAGAAAGATTAAGAATAGAAGCAGGAGGCAGAAAGGTAAGATACTATCTTCATTATCAGTTCATGTTAGCCTGGAGCCTGAGTCAAAAGTTTGGTGTCATTGAGAACATTTTAAAGAACATTTACTTTTGGATTAAAGAAAAGTCAGAAAAAAATAGTTAAAAAATTATACATGTGCATCCTCTCAGAATTAGAACACTTACCACAATCTTAAACCTGTAGAGAAGGGAAGGAGAATCAGCAAGGCACCCGTATTCAGTGTTGGATGGATTATATTTGGGTACATAGCCATCAGCTCCTGTGCACAGGAAAACCTTCTCGATGCTACAGTAGAAGGACTCACCCAAATTCTGCACTGGGTCCACCATCACCCGGCCATATATGACATCACCTGTGAAGAGTGCACACAGTTCAGCTCCTATCCCACTGGAACGTTCAGCACAGTGCTGAGGCCCAGGCAGAGTCCAGCCAAGGAGCTTGGTGCAGTGTACTGTGACTGCATCCTCCTCTGCTGTGTCTGTCCAAGGCCATGGTGAGGGGGCACACTCTTCCATGGACTCTGGGCCACACAAGAGCAGGAGGAGGCCAGCTGCTGTTGCTATAACCTGGATCAGTTCAGGGGCTGCTTTAATTCTAGGCTACACTGGACTGTCCATTGGCAAAGTGACATAAGGAAACATCAGGTACTCCTCTGCACCAGAGCAGGGAGGAGGTTTCTGCCTCCTGACAATGCACTCTGTTGAAGAGAGGTTCTTTTTTTGTGTCAGTAGTCCTGTGCAGGCTGCAGAACAGTTTCCTTACACTGAGACATTTTCTGAGTCTTGACTCCCTGTTGTATAATTGCATTTCAGCTCTCTGATAACGTTTAAGACAGACATGCCTGCCAGGCCTGTACAAATAACCTGGGCCACTGCTGTACAGGCACAAGTATACAGTGTGCACTGGTCAGATACACGTGGCAGAAAGTGCTCAAGACAGGGGGAAGGGAGAAAGGCATGATGCCCTGCAAGTACTGTCCAGTAGCAGTCACAACATTTACCTATTATCAACACTGGCTTAGCCACAGATGCAAAGCAGGGCACCATAGTGACTGCTATTAGAAAGTTAACTCCATGCCAGCCACACCCAGTACATTCATCCACAAGAAAAAAACTGTGTAATATTCATTTATCAACTGCAAATGTTCTTAATATCAGCTACTGTTTATAAAGTGGGAAATGGCACCAGCACTGTGACCCTCAGGCATAGTTTCAGGGCAGATTGGCCAGCAGCCCACCTGTAACCTGCCAGGTAGGAAAGGCAAATGCAAAAGAAACCAAAAAAGCCCAAACCCCTTATTTTTTTTTGACTGATAATGGGATCTTGACAGTGTGGAACACATACTAAATGTGCATGAGCTGTGCACAACTATACCTTCTGAGAAAGCAACATCACTTTCTTGCCCAAAGCCCATTGAGCCATCAGATAGCCATAGTGTCTTTTTGGAGAGGAGAAACATCTGAGTGTTCAAGCTGAACTCAGCAGCCACCGGGTCACTGACCTAAAACACAACAGCACGAGGCTCTTCAACAAGTATTCTTTAATGACTCTCAAAACACAGCATGATCTTCTCCCCATGTACATTATTGATCAGCTCCACACATCTACATGCAATAATACAGTCTAACTCAAGAGATTTCTTTGTACTAGACAGATTTTTTTACATATATATCTATCTTTTACATGCATACACTCTTCAGGTTATCTGCCTCTGTGATATTTTATAGGTTTCTAGGTTAGTTTCTTCCCACCACATTCTTCCAAATCCCAACCAAGGAGGTGCCCAGGGCAACTTATGTGTGGGGGTACCAGGAGGAAAGTATTTCCCTCAATAACTTGTCTCCCTCTGACTCATCACAGCCTGTTTTCTCCATCCCATTTTCATTCTTACACCCAAGTCCCACCTCTGCTTCTGATCCTCTGCCAATTATTTGAAAGCACACATTGCTGAGGATTTATTTGCAAGTATCAGTTCTTCTGATGTGCTGCAGGATATCAGACCATGAATGTGAAAATGCACCATACCATTTGAGCACCTTTTTATGTTAATATTTATCTTTATGTGTTTGATATAGTTATCTGTGTTTCTTCTCTGATTACATTACAAGAATAAAATAAATCAATACTATCAGCAGCAGGTTCTCATTAGGCCATATAATGTAAGTTAGAAGGCAAACTATACAGGAACATGGCATAACAAAAAAGAAAGAATATAGTGAACAGAAGAATTGAGGAGAGCCTAAAGTTCAAAAAGATGCAGTGTACCTGATCAAAAAGAAGGCCACTAAACAAATAAAGAAATGCTAACATAAATCTGTATATTTATGTATGTATATGTATATGTGAGTGGAAAGGAAGGAAGAAAAACAGAAAAGAAAACATTCTTGCTGGCTCATGGCCAAGCGGCTGTTGGAATGAGATATAACAAGATCAACAGGAACTACTGCTGCAAGTTATATAGCTGATGTGTTTACTCTTCTTCAAATCCTTTTTTCACAATAAAGGTCCAACACCATTAAAGCAAAAGGATTTGGCTGGAAGAATGTATAGATGAAATATTTTTAGAAAGCCACTGCTACTCTTCAGAAAAAGGAACCCCACCTCCATAACCCTTTCACAGAAATAATAATTTTTAAAATAATTTCCCTTCTCTTGGAATGTCTCCTTCTAAATGCCTGGGATTCAGGCTATTGGACTGCAGTCCCACAGCTTCTAATACCCAACTGGCACAACTGTTTTCCAGCTGAGGTTCTGAAAGTGGATCAAGCATGGGCTCATCAAGCCCTTCCTGGTCAGAATAAATGTCCAGTGAGTAGGAAACGTGCAGTGTGTATTCAGCTAAAGGCATTGAACCTCAACCACATAGTCTACAACAATGGTAAGAGCAACTGCCTGGGTAAACACTATGTATATAACTATGAATACAGCCCTTAGGCATCCTATTTTAGGTTACTATTAGGGCAGCAACTACCCTGAATATGGAAGTGCTTCTCTCAGAAAGTAGTGATGAACTTTTAAAGAAAGGACACGCTGAGAGGACTGGCATAAAGCAGAGCTTGGAAGCTGAGTGCTGTTCATGTTCAGGTAATCCCAGAGGGAGGCAGTGGCCATACAATCCTCACTAGTGCTCCAGGCTACCTGCTTCCCTCTTCAGGGGCCACAGGGGGAGGGAAACAGAGATGGACAGATACATGTTAAAGAAGGAAGTGTTGAACCAAAATCTCCAGAGGGGAGACACCATTAGACTGTACTGCCAAAATTATGACATCTGCACTCACTGATTTCACAGAATCACAGAAGGTTCAGATCAGAGTGCATCTCTAAAGATCACCTAGCCCAGTCACCCTGCCATGGGCATGGACATCTTCCACTAGACCAGGCTGCTGAAAGGCCCATCCAACCTGACACTTGAACACTTCCAGGGATGAAGCATCCACAGCTTCTCTGGGCAACCTGTTCCCATATCTCACCATCCTCATAATCAAAATTTTCTTCTTATATCCAATCTAAGTCTGGCTTCATTCAGTTTAAAATCATTGCCACTTGTCTCTACAGTCCTTATTAAAAAGTCTTTCTGCATCTTTCTTTATATATAGAAAGGCTGCAATAAGTTCTGCCCATAGCTTTGCCTTCTCCAGGCTGAACAACTCCAACTCTCTCAGCCTCTCTTCACAGAATAGGTGTTCCAGCCCTCTGACCATCCTATGGCTCTCCTCTGGACCCATTCTGACATGGTGGCCCATGCCTTTCTTGCACTGGGGACTCTGGGGCTGGATGCAGGAGGCCTGTGCAGAGTATCAAGTGTTTCCTAGTCCCAGACCAGTGTCACAGACTGACATTTCATGTTCACTTCTCTGTCTTTTGTTTCTTGCCATTAAAAGAAAGGACACCAATGCTTAATTCTGTTTTGCAGAACTACTAGAAAATTTTAAAGGTAGAGTGCTAGATACTGTCTACTGATTTTGGGCTACTGCACTGCTGCTAATTGCTGCTTTTATGGGACCTGCTTTAAGTCCACATAGTCTTCCAGTCCATGATCAAAGGGAACAATATCATGGGCCACAGAATTTCCTGAATTCCTTTGACTATGAGTATCTCAAGAAAAAGAGCTGGTCTTGGCTTCAAAATTGCTGGTGATAGGCTACTAACTGACCACAGTCCTTGAGGATTATGACAGTGTTGCAGTTTTGCACCTTATCCCTATTTTGAATTGATATACTTGAAAATTCCCCACGCTGTATTATTAAAGCTTTATCTGATATAATGAGCCGTATTGTGTCCATTTATTTATTCCAAGGTGATTCTTAGTCATAGTTCACAGTCATAGACTTTTTCCAGGTAAGAGATAGGTCTCTCCCTAGGCTACCTTGCCCATTTTGCAATTGTTTTTACAACTCTTTTTAACTTTCTTTGAATAAACAACATCTTCTTGTTTATACTGGGACCATACAAAAGCTGTGGTGTAGCATTGCTGTGAATTGCTTTAGAGTTCCTAGAAGCAGATTAAAAATGCCAGACAAAAGCTGAAGTGCTGAACTAGTATAAATTCCCCTCACCCTCTCCATTCAGACTTTTTCAGAATGTTTTGCTGGTTGACTCTGAGAAGGCAGGTTTCCTGTCAGATCATATATCACCCCTCTGCTTCGCCAGGACTTAATGCTATATCAGGAATCATCTGTTCTCCCATAGCTGGCATAAGGCCAAATGAAAGCATAAAGGCTCCATACATTCCCTTGTGTACTCTGGCTAATTCAACAGAAAAGTGATTGTATGTCCCTGAGTGATATGGATCAGATTTATACAGCAAGATGATTTAACAGCATATGTCTATACCATTAATGTGCATGAAACCACAGCCACGGTGTTCCACTATTAGTTGCATTGGCTCCAAATAACAGAAGTGATATAACATCCTCCTTACACATTCCAAGGTCATGCCAGCCCTTTTGGTAACCCTGCTAACTGGCAGCTCATGCTCTGTTAACTACACAACATGACCCACAGATTCTTTTCAGTCGATGGTTTCTCCAGCAGAGTGTATTTCTCCAGGTTTTGTTCCCAGACACAGAGCTTTACAGCTGGGCTTTGTGAAAGGCATGATGTTTGCCTGTTCCCATGTTACTACATGATCCATATTGCAATGGGGGGGATGTCTCACTTTCCTGAGACTTAAAGCTAAATGTTTTACCAGTGTTGGCTATCTACACATCCTCTCTAGTCAATAAGGGAAGTCCTACCTTAAGAGTGAATGAATCTTTCTCTGGAGGTCCTATTTTTAATACCTAGCTCTGATCTTTGTGTCAGATGAAAACCTGAAAATAGTTTTACATTTTTCCTAATTATCTGATAAAACTATTTCAAACCAAAGCCAACAGACAAGTAAAGGAATCCCAAAGGTCAGTTTATATCACAGTAGCTGCCCCTGCAACAATGTCAATGAGCTTCCTGTTGGCTACCTAACATTTGCCATGCATTGAGGACAAAAAAAAACATTTGTGCCCCTACAGTAGCCTTTCCTAAGGAAAAGGACCTGGGGGTGCTGGCTGACAGTCAGCTGAATATGAGCCAGCAGTGGCCAAGGTGGCTGAGAAGGCAAACATCATCCTGGCCTGGATCAGAAACAGTGTGGCCAGCAGGACCAGGGGAGTGACTGATTCCCTGCACTTGGCAACAGTGAGGCCACACTTCAAATACTGTGTGCAGTTTTGGGCCTCTCACTACCAGAAGGATATTGAGGTGCTGGAGTATGTCCAAAGAAGAGCAATGAAGCTGGTGAAGGGTTTAGAGCACAAGTCTTACGAGGAGTGGCTGAGGGAACTGGGGTTGTTTAGCCTGGAGAAAAGAAGGCTGAGGGGAGACATTATCACTCTCTAAAACTACTTGGAAGGAGGTTGTAGAGAGGTTGGGTCAGTCTGTTCTTCCATGTACCAAGAGATAGGACAAGTGGAAATGGACCCAAGTTGCACTAGGGAAGGTTTAGATTACATATTAGTAAGAATTTCTTCACATAAAGGGTTGTCAAGCAGCGGAACAGGCTGCCCAGTGAAGTGGCTGAGTCTCTACCCCTGGAGGTATTTAAAAGATGTATAGATGTGATGTCTAGGGACATGGTTTAGTGGTGACCTGGCAGTGCAGGGTTAATGGCTGGACTGCAGAATCTTAAAGTTCTCTTCCAACCAGAAAGTTTCTATGATTCTATGTTCACAAGCAAGTAAATTCAGCTTCTAGCACCATCGCTACAAGGCCAACAACATCAATTTGGGAATCAAACTAAAAAGGAAGCCTGAGGAAGGTCACACTGGGGTGGTACCTGCTGGAATCGGATATCCAGATCAAAGGTGATGGGCTCCCTAGGATTGCAGATCACTGGCAGGCTGTACTCCTGATGAGGAGCCGTGGTGCAAGCTATCAGCTTCACCATGTACATCCCAGAATAGTCCCGAACCTGGAGAGACAGAGAGAGAGACAGAGAGAGAGGTGTTCCACCCACAGCTTAACTAAGAGGCTGGGGCACAGAAGGCAGGGTGAGGATTTTACCGCAAAGTCCGAGACGAAGCTCCACTGCTGCACTGGCTGGTTGTAGGTGGGCTCGCTTCGCACCAGGCTCAGGCTAAATGTCAGCCCTGGGTGATCAGCTGACATGACCATGGAAGTTAGAGATGAAGCTAGAAACACACCAAGAGACAGATTCAACACCTTCAGTGTTCCACTGCAAACTCCCAGCCCCTGTAAAACATCGCCACTAATTCGGGAACCATAACGCTCCGCTGATGTTAACACCTTTACAGGGCACAGGGTTTTATTAACTGAAACTGAAAAAATCCATCCCAGTCCACACAGCTGGGCCCCCTGGGTTCTTGTTCAACAATTCTGGTTGTGGCTTTTGGGCTACACAATCAGAAATGTATGGAGATTAAATTTAACAGACAGGCAAAACAGTGAGAGTGGAATGGCAAAGATCTATAATCCCTCCCCTTTTAAACTTGGAATGTCAGCCCAGGGAACACAAAATAATTTGTCTCAGCCTTGTAACTTTTTCAGCTCTGCCTTATAGGCAAAACTTAACGTGCTGGAGACAGCTGTCTTCTAGAAAAAGCAGAAGCACTAATAGAAGAGTTTTATAGGTTAATACAATTGAATAAAGCTCAGAGATTTCTTAAAATGATTTTTTTCCCCTTCTCATTATTGTTCTGCAGATTTAATTTAGTTAGATAATCTTTCCCATGGCCGGCATTCATGCTCAGATTGATGTCTGTAGGCAGAGCCTTACACCTGTGATTATTCTGCATAAAGGCAGTGGGGTTTAAACAGATTAAATTGCAGCATCAGGTCCTCAGCAATGAGTAATTGAATGGCAGTGAGAATATTTTGTTAACAGAGCGATACAATGGTTATAGAAGACCTTTTCTTACTCTCTGAGAAAAGGTCTAAATAACCTAGAAAGGCTTTAAATTAGAAATTTTCTTGCTAAGTTCCTAGAGCAACGTAAGTAAATAGCTAATCATAGCTTTTGGATTAAAAACATATTTATAGATCACTAATGGACAGAATAGCCTAGATCTTCATCTTTTATAAATCAGGCTTAATGTGGAACTAGCTGTTTTACATCAGATTCATGCATATTTCCTTAAGTTTTGCAATCTGAATAATAAAGTCATCCGTGACAAGCAGGAAATCCCAAGTAGTGGAAAAATCCTTACCTGAAGAGCATGGTGCATAAAAAATTCAAGTCTCAGTAGCAGAAATAAGAAAAACAAACAGTATAAATTTTGTGAAGGGTGTTTTTAGAGTACCAGTGAAGTGCAGGTTAAACTTACCAGGATGGGACATGACAAACAGGCCATGAAACCTGGATTCAGTCTTGAAGTTGACAACCAAGCGTCCCTCGTCACTAATCCGCATGCTGGTTGGGTACAGGGAACCTGCCAGCAGAAGCCAGTTCACAAGGGTTAGTCCATTTGCAGGTGCCAAATGAACCCCACTTCTATGAAACACCAGCCCCACGCTTTCATTTCCTCTTGTCATGTCAGTTGTTTGGGAAGGGGCTTGCCAGGACCATTGGGATTGACTCAAGATCTGACTCAAACAAGAATTTACACAGTGGGGTCTAGAGTTTTCAAAATGCTTCAGCTTTCTAAAGCACACACAGGAATTTCCTGCAAAATCAAGGCTTTATAAGTTATCGTGGAGCTATGGAGCTGCTCAAGTAGGCTGAGGAAAGTCCACAGCACAGTCTGTGCTTGTGTTCAGGCAACAGCATGGTCAGCTGCCAGGAGGTTCTATAGACAGAAGGATATTTTTGTTTTCACCAGATATTCAAGCTGACTCCTACCAACGAAAGCTGCTTCAGAGACATCTCTCTTGAACGACTAACCACACCCTTTCTAATGCACCCCAGGATGCCATTGGCCTTCTTGGTCAACAAGCATGGTCAACTGCCAGGAGTTTCTATAGACAGAAGGCTATTTTTGTTTTCATCAGATATTCAAACTGACTCCTACCAATGAAAGTTGCTCCAGAGACATTCTTTATTAGTGCCTCCCCATCTGTTGTCCCAAGGCAGCACCTGCCAGCATTTAGTTGTAGCAGTTGGTTGTGGTTTCCCTGGCAATCTGTTTGAGGGTACCTGAATCTGTGAAATGCATTCAGACAGACTTTGGACTTCTGGCAATTTCTGGCATAAATCTGGCCCAAAACATGGGCCTAATGTTTCCTAATTTCAAGTTAGAAGGTTTTGTTTATACATCAGAAGTGGTTTATTGTTGTAACTTGCAGCCAAGTCCCTTTTTCTCTAGTTCTGCCAAGCTTCAGAGTTCAGGTGTTTCCTCCAGCACTCCCTTGCAGAGAGCTAGTGAAGAGCCAGCGTTCTGCTTGCCAGCAGCAAGGAGGAAACAGGAATGTTCCTCCATCAACATGCTGGAAAAATAACACACCAATCTGAACGTATAGCACCCATACAAAATCACCTGTACCAATCATGCTTATGGGTACACCAGAAGTGTATGTATATGTATGAATTATGGCTTTAGAAGACCTTGATTGCTTTACTTTTTAAAATAAAATTTATGAGGAATGATTATCTATACCCAGAAGTATGGAAATAAACTGGAAACTAGGAAACTCCTCCCTGCCCAGAAAAACAGCTGCTCGTTGTGCAAGGCTGTGCAGTGAGTTAAAAATCAGAGTGGGACATGCTGGGGGTCTATCATCTTTATCATGGTTTGTGCTGGCAGTTTTCAAAGGGAGCTGCCAATGTTCAGCATCTCCAGAGACTTGGCCATCAGCTTCTTAAACAGAGAAAAAAAAATGAAAAGCATCCAAAGAGGAAAATGGTAGCACAGATGCACCATGTAAGTGCTGAGACTGAGGATTAGATCTGGTTGTTATGTGGTGACAAGTAGATCATCTGATTTGTGGCATGTGGCTTATTCTTTAGGTATGGCATGACATGTGCTTCATTCTTCATGCAGCATAGAGGTTTAACTATATATTTTAATCTTTCAGATGTCTGTATGTCACTATTTTGAAAAAACAAATTATCTTTTTGCAAAGATAAATTCTGTGATGATAGTTTGATTTATTGACTAATGTCACTAATTTTTTTTACAGTATCTGTCACATTTAAAGAGTGTTTCACAGGTTATTACTGTAACACAAAGGACAGGATGTTATACCTATTATATATTTATCTATTCCATTATATATTTATCTATTTTTTAAATGTTTCACAATTAATGTTTTCAAAATAGCAAAAGTTTCTGAAACAGTACATTCTTGGCCAGAAAAAAAAAGGCATTACAGAAAAATATCCATTTTTTTTTCATTAAACATCTTGTGTGGAAACAGAATATGAATAAATAGTGAAGCTTTCAGGTTTGGAGTGGAAATAAATGTGTTAATTTTTGTATGTGTACTTCATACACAACAAGACAATTATGTTTCTTTGCAGTAAAAGAATGGATGCCAGCTTTACACAGTTCTCACACACATCCCAGCAGGGAAGTGTAAGTGCTAAGAAAGGACAGATTTCTTGTACAGATAATAAATTATACACAATTAGTGTTTTTTTTTTATATTAGAATTAATGGAAAATCATCCTACCGTGTGAAAATTACTCTCAGTAACAGCACACGAGTTTGATGGAAGGAAACCCAGCACCCACCTTGTAGCTCTGCCTCGGGGGGGCTGCCGATGCCATCCTTCCACAGGATGGCAGTGTCATACACGAAGGTCAGCCGCAGCTCTGACTGCAGGTCGAAATGCTGCCAGCCTCCTGTGCCCACCGGGGAGTGGAACACGTAGGAGACGTACAGGGGCACTCTCAGCGTCACATAGGACTGCACTAGGTTGAGAACCTATCAAAAAAGATAGTTATTGGCTTAGGTTGCAGGTAAATCCAAATGAAAGAGAAAGAGAAGATGGAACTGGGAATAAATATTGTGACCGAATCGAATTCTCTCGTTTGGCAAATGAAAAATGAAGTGCAAAATGTCACATTTCAATGGCTTTCAGCTAAACTTAAATCCCTTCAGGCTCCATTATTTTTTTTCTATTTCAAGCTGAGTAGGTGTTCTGATAAAACACAAACCCCTCCATTTTGACTCAGTGGTTTTATTTAGATTTTTAAAGCACATCAACAACATGGCTACAAATGAAGGCTTTAGAAGTTTTTCAAATACCCTTTTGTATTTGCTCGATCCTTGTGCCTTAACCAACTCTTTTGCTCACCTTCTTATGTTACTATCCTCTAAGAAGCTCTTCTGGAAGACCCTGAATTTGCTCAGACACAACTGCAAGACTGAGTCCTTGGACTGTACTTGTTACTCTCTGGGAGTGTTCCTTCTGTGCGTGGAGAGTAGCTAACATACTGCATGCAAACACACACATCGTGCTGTTTATCACTGTCTGGATGGACCAAAAATTGATACAGATTTAAAAATAGACCCTTTATGCATATATTGTACAAAAAGTAGCACTGGTTTTAATTAATATCAGTCAGAATTTATGTTTTATATATATATTGATGAAAAAAAAGGCAAGAACAGTGTCAGTAAACTGTTGTCTCTTAAGACAGCTCTTACATGATACATGGATCCAAATCTTTTGTAAGAGACTTCGCATTTATGTTTAGTTAAAAATAATTTTTCATTCACATCTCTGAGTAGAAATGCACAATCCAGGTCCCTTTAGAACAGTCTGGAGTTTCTTAGAAATACATGGGAGAAAAAGCACTGAGATCATCTCTCAGTGGGAAACTTTCCAAAGGCATGAATGGTTTTGAACTTTCTTTTCCTTCTAATAGTAATTCCATAAGTAAATTTGTACATCTGAACATTTCCCTGGAGTGATTACCTTAGAAGCTCCTAAAGAGTGTTTTGCACTATTAAAAAAAAAACCAACAGTCAAAGAACTTCCCAGGCTGTGTAAAAATCAAACTGTTCCTGGGTTCTCCCAGTGGCAGGGCAGGGGGCTGAATGTCCATTACCTTACAGCTGATTTACATTTCCAAATGACTTTTAGTAATACCATGAAACCACTCATTTACTGCCTGCACTGACTAAATACTCTTAGCTAATTAAGGAGTTCATTATGTCAAATGTTCATAGTTGCCACAACTCACTTTCACAAGTGACAGAGTTTTTGCTACCAAACCCCTTTCCACTTATGTCATTTGCATTGTTCCATAGATTGTTCTAGCATTTAGACATTCCAGACAGTCTGGAAACACAGAGTGTCATGCAGTAAAGCAGCCTGGTAGATAATATGAGATTTTATTTTATTTATTTTTTATATTAATGCATCTTTGTTGGGTTTACATAAACATAATTGAGAATTTCTATTTGGAATAAAAAGGATTTTCTTCTCTATGTGTATTGGATGACATCAAACTTAAGACAAAAATATTATTGTTTAGTCCTATTTAAGTTGCAATTTTATCTTTAGGATACTGGCATGGATATCTGAGCAATTATTTCAGACATGGAGTTGCTAAATTGTTCCACATAACAACAGATAATCTCTTCTATCTAAAAAAATACAGCTAAGAGGCAATGCCACATCACATCATGGTTTGCCTTCAGTTCAGGAGTCATCTCAAACATTTGTCATTTCCTGGGACTATAATAAATGTGTTACTACTGAAAAGTCATCCTGGACAAACTCTGTTGGCTTCTCTCTGTGGGTTTTTACTCTTCATCTGCATGTTGCATAGTAAGAACTAGACACTGAAGTCAAAGATCTGAAATTCAGTCTGCTTATGAGGAAGACAAAGATACATGGAAGATTTAATATATGTCCATTATCCTCTTGAAAAGCAGCATGCATAATGCTTAATGATAAAGTAGAAGAGGACTGGAATTATCACACAGGGAGACTTTAATGACCTTGAGGACCAGAATAATACAAGTGAGATGAAACCTTATAGCATAAAGTATAAGGTAATAGAAACTACTGACAGGGATTTCTGGTAGAAATGAAAGACATTGGTTAGAAAGAATAGAGGGGAAAATATTTTGGTATGTGAGTTGATCACATCATAACTATGACCTTCCCACCCTCTCTATGTGATATGATCCTAAGATAAACTGAGGAATGGGGGGGAAATTAGAAGCATGCATGCCATTACACAGAGCAGTAGTGAGAGCTATCTGGAATAGCTTTGATCATCCGTGCTTGAAAAAGCCTAATTTGCATTCTAGACTGCAGAAAAGAAATCAAACTAATCACAGGAATGGCAAACCTATCTGATGAGAATAGACTAAAATAGCCAGGCTGCTTAGCCTAGTACAACAAAGGCTGAGAGGGAACGAGAATTCTGTCTGTACATGTCAGGAGATGAACAGTGGAAAAGGGCCACTGAAGATGAAAGATGGTGCTGACTTGGGAACAGATGATGTTCATGGCAAATTCTGGAAGTCAGAAGAATTTCTAGCCCTCAGTGTGGTGGCATTCAACAAGAATAGTGAGGCCATGCAATCCTATTGGGTTTTAGATTTTTACTAGTGTTGGAACCACATTATGTAGAGAGTTAAGGGAGAGGCCTGGACAGAGTGATCCACAAAACCCTTTCTGGCTCAGTATCTTATGCCATCTCAAGTGAAAAAAAAACAAAACCCCCCAAAAAAAAACTTCTTTCAGAGCTTTTCTTGAATTTCAAGTACAAGATATCATCGTCTCTTCACATACGCTGTACTTAAAGCAATCCATCAATGGTGCTTGTAAGCCAAATTTTAGGGGTTTCATGTCTCCATTCAATGGGAACAGTGTTAGTGAGCTCAAGTCATCTGGATGGGTTGGAGATCGAGCAGTAGGATCCCTTCTGGAGCACTTCTGCTGAAACACCACTCCTTTGTCATACATTATCACTGCTCTGTGGGAAAACATGAAACCATGAGGCCAAAGAATTGGCTCCATTTCTAGGGCCCTAGAATTTAGGTGGTTATTCCCTTTTAAGCAAAACCCAGAAGAGATCTCTGGGTAGCAAGGCTGCTTGCTCCAGCCTGGGAATTTATTCATCTGCTTACGACTGTCTATGTGCTTCCATCAGTACAGCTGCCCTTGCCTGTGATACATGGCCTAGAGAGAGGAGGGAGATCTTGCTAAACCAGCCAATTGAGTTTTTGTGCACACAAACCCTTCTTCAGGCACTCATGGATCTGCAGGTGTGGAGGAAAACCTACAATACTCATAGCCAGAGAATTACTGAATAAATAGTTGTCTCTCTCCTAGCAGAAAGCTAAAACGTACAAGACCCTCTCATTTCTTCATAAAGGAAAATGCCACAAGGGGAAAAGTACTTTTCAGTAGGCAGCAAAGAAAAATCTCAAGATATGCTATATGATTCTTGATATAATAAAAATGAAATGAGGAAAAGAGGAAATCAACTGCAGAGGAAAACTGTTTCAGAGTAAGGGACCAGACCCCCCCCAACAAATCAATCGATGGAATGTGTTCCACAGATGGAGGGGTCTCACTTCTCCAGCCCTCTGAATAATGCTGTTCAGGCAAACATGAGAAAACATTCTTTCCATTGACTTATCTTTATTTCCCAGCACTGCCTGCAAAGCTTATTGAAAATAGCCAGCTGTTCATCTTTTATCTCAATGTGACACTGATGAAACCAAAAGGGTAACTTAAAGCTGTGTAAGTGTAGGGTCAGCTTAACTGCTGTGGAGAGACAGAACAGGTGCATTTATCTATCTATGCATCCTATGCACAGGGCATTTCAGCAGTTGTACTGACAAATTATATCCATTTACATGAATTTAAACCCCATTTACATTAATTTGGAACAATAAGAAGTAGGTGTGACTTTCAGCCTCGTGGTACTAGGAGAGAAGTACAGACTGCAGCTACACCTCAGTTGAATTGGGGAAATTGCATCTAGCACCCTGTGACAATTGCAGGTCTGGCAAACCTGAGAAGATATTAGAGAAAAAAATTTCCAAGAGGGGAACAGAATCCTACAGACACTATATTAAAAAATGTAGATCACAAATCATGCATCTCAAAATTCATGTGTGTGTGAAAGAAGAACATGATTTATACTGGAGATTGATACAAGAAATAGAATTTCACACATTTTCTGCTCAAGATAGATTATCACAGAGCATAAGGTCTATTATTTAACACTAATAGTTCCCATTTAAGACTCAGCAAATATTAATGGGAGTTTCTAAAGGTGTTCTTCTTTTGTTCCCCTTTCTGATGCAAACTGTCAAACTTCATTAAGTAAAAAAACATAATTAGTTTGAGAATCTGTCGTGTAACAAGTGAGAATATTTACAGCAAAAAAAATATTTTCAGTTAAAGCTTTGGGGCATGGCCTCTGTTCTACATTTATATTGTGTTTTATTTATGTCTTACATTTCCAGAGGGCAGAACTTGGCAGGCTGTGCGTGTGCACTGTTAGTACTGATAAAATCAGAATTAGAAATTAGAAATAGCACAAGTTCATGCTTTATATTGTATATCCTGATGAAACAAACTTTTTGTTAAAATTGGGTTTTTGTCCTCCAAATTACCCTAAGCCTCACTTGCTATGTCTGTGAATTTGTGTCACACAAGCTCAAAAATGTTATCAATTAGTTGTTTGCACAATACCAGTGTGGTGAAGCTGAGATTTGGCCCCAGGAAGGCACGCAGCCAGGTAGGTCTCAGGTGAAATGCAAAGCAGGTTTGTTTAAAGAAGCCTGAATGGAGAGGAGAATGCAATGCAGCCTTGAAATGCCAGCTCCCTGAAAAATGTAACCCCTGACTTTGTTACACAGCTGGGGTATTTACTGTAGAGTTTTTTCTTCACAGTGCTTCATAAATGTGTTTGCAGCTGGAGAAAGAAAGAGGTTTGACAGTGAGCTTCCATGTCAAGGGAATACAAACTGCAGGGTTTTTAAACCTGACTGCTGAACTGAACATAAAAATCTGAAAATAGACATTTATATCTATTTGTATTTTACAGCATCTAGTGAGATTTTCAGAAGAGCTGACTTTTCCCCTTAAAGTATGATTTTGGTAAAACTAGAACTAGTAAAGCTGGAAATAGACTGTTTCTGTGTAATAAAAAACATGCAAGCTGCCTTGTATAAGCTGCAGCAATATATTAGTGATTTTAAAAGCAGTTTTCAGATGGGATTTTCAAACACTCAGTGATGTAGCTTATGTATCATAAATGTGAGCTGAACTCATTGGGAGACATTCTTAGTTTTGGCCACATTTTGTCAGAGAACAAACCAAATTGCTCAGCTGTACTCAATTACCTTTGAGGTATCAATCTATACGTTCACATATTTTAATATATGTTCTTTGCCTTCTTGGTTCTGTCAAAGACTTGCCTAACTAGTTGTTAATAAAATTTTATTTGAATGGTAATTCCCTTCCTTCCCAATGCCAAGTCTGGCACTGGATGGGAAAGCTGGGAAACCAAGGTCCATCTATAAATACTTGGCTTTCACTACAGAAGCCTTCAGATGCCAAACTGGCTGCAGCAAACAGTCATAAGAGTAGGAAATGAGATCAAATGGTACTTCACACTCTATCAAATAAGGCAAACACTTCAATATATACTTTATTAAAGGATAGTCACTTGCTTGGTTTTCACTGTATCATGTTTTAAACTTGGTTTCATGACTGACATTGTCCCAGCCCCTGCATCTTGAGAATGTGAGATGTCTATAGTACTTGACCCTCACAATGTCCCCATGAAGTAGAGTCCAACCTTTATTAATTACCTGAAAATAAACGAAGACAGCCCTCAGGTAGGTGAGTTCTGCATTTTTAAGGCCTATATGTATCCAAAGACAGACATTAATTTTAGACTGTGACTAGAGGTTGTCCAAAAGAAAACCATTGCTGGTAATCATCAAAGCTGACCTTAACTTTAACCAGAACAGAACTCTAATCAAGTGAATTAGCTCAATTTAAAGAGGAGTAGGTCTTTATTTTTAAATATGTTCCTTAGGCTGCACACCTAACCTCACATTTAAAGAAATAAAAGCCTAATTTTTCATATGTGGTGAAAATGGGCAGACCCCAGGAACAAAGCATCAAGCTGTATCCTGAAAGGAGTGCTGCATCTAACTCACACAGGGTTTGCTCATGCACAGCATAATTGAGAAAGAGAATGGGTCACAAGCAAAAGGCCTCAAAGGGAAAAAAAAAAAGAAAACTAAGACCTTCTCTGTATGTACTATGACAGTTCATGAGTTCATGGGAACTGGCTAAGACAGCTGCAGCCTGCAGCAAACACTAGGAGCACTGCCAGAAGAACTACACCAGCTGCAGGTTTCCCACTTCACTTCTTGCTGACTGAAGCTCATCTTCTTCCCCTGCCACAGGAGGAGCTCCCATAAAGTGAAGGTCTACAGCATGCCAGATCTAGCCAGTTGCTTTTGTGAAATCTCTCTGAATCAACAGTGCTATCTTTGTTTGACCATACAGGTATTGGAGAGGTAGAATCAAGGAAGAGGATTCTGAGCATAAAGATCTAGCCAAAATATCTGGTAAATTCAAGCTATTGAATTTGCAGGGGTGGCAGGATGTGGTAAGAGTGTTTTTGTTATTTATCTGTTTTGTTCTGTATAACAGAACTTACGTTTTCTTTGTGTGCTAAAAAAACCTTTGGTGTAACCCATAGCTGCCAGCTTTCCTCTCACAGAGGAGGATTATTAATTGTTCACTGAAGGAGAAAAAACCAACAATGGTAAGAACCACAGAGATAGGGCACTGACTGCCTCCCCTCTCAGCTGGAGGGGGTCATGTGAAGATAAAGACCAAACTTGGAGAAGAATTAAATGGAGGTGGGGGGAACGGGGAGGGCAGTGAAGGGCATACTGGCTGTGGGGCAATGCTCCACTGCTAGAAGTAATTCAGCTTGATATTTCACTTAACACACTGTAACCTTTTAGCCATAACCTATGAGGCTGTTTCAGCTGCAGTTTGATGGCTCTCATAGCTCACGTTCATCCCTCTGCTTTTAAATGAGGGATCTTACCTAAAGTACACAATGGTTCTGGAGCTTAAAGCAAGGACAGCTCTCTTCCTTGGCCATGTTACCATTTATGCATGTCCTCCACAACTGAACATATAGGGTCTTTTAATTTATTCAAATACTGCAATGGTGCTTATTTTCTCCTCTATTTGTATGCATATAGGCATATATAAGTTTATGTAGACATACATTTGTCTAATCCAGCTATACAGCCTTTTCTCTGAAGGACAAAAAAGTATTCAATATGGAAAGGATTAATGCCAAGTCTTCCTTCCTTTTCTCTGTGGGACAAGTGGCTTGCACAGGTCACAGGACTGGAGTTACAGCTGCTTGGCAGCTGTGTGTGTTTATGATTGTGTTGTGTAGAAAATAAGAACATAGGGTTGCATATTGCATGAGCAGAAGAAGGTACTCAAAGGAATGATGAGCTGAAGAAATTAAATTGCTCTAAGAGCAGTGAAGACTGCTGTCACTTTTATCTTGTGGGAATGTGTCAGGAATGTGTCCCCCACACACATGCCTTCCCTTCCCCCCTGACAGGTTCCTAGTTCCAGTGGAATGTACCTGTAGGAGGATCTGATTGTAGCAGAGGGGCAACCCCAAGTGGGTGAAACACCAATGAGCTTCCAGCATCAAGACAGAGACCCTGAACTAGTCTCTGTAACAGACAAATAACCAGAACTGGTGACAGAGCACTAAGATGAAATTATCTCTCAAGGTCTTTGAAGGGCAGAAGCTCTATGTTGTTTTGGTCTTACTCTTTACAGAATATGTCATTTCTAGTTAAAAGGGACAATGTTAGGAAGCCAACCAAAGGCTAAAGAGCCTGGTGCAATTTTTTCTCCAGCAAACTGACAGTATGATTAGCTGTGGACACCCAGAGAGTAAAGCAGACTTTAGGCATATAAGGATAGAAAAAAAAAAAGAAACATCAGCTTATCTGATCAGGTATCTCAATGTCCATTGGTACCAATGCTTTTAGTAGTAAAATAGCTTTCCTGTTGCAGATGTCCATAGGTTTCCTTGGGCAATGACACACTTTTCTCATCTGCTAAAGCCTCTTGCCATTTGGGACTGACAAAGTAATAATTTGTACATATAAGTCTACTGAGGTGTGATAAGCAGGTGGCTCCCTGAGAAAATGAACATCTATTAAAAGGCAGAGTAATTATGGCCATTTCACAGAGTGGCCTCACCCTTTCCACAGTGGCTCAACATGGAGCCAGGAGAGTGAGTTCTTTACCACACAGGTGTCGTGCCGTGGATGGACTCCTCTGAAATGAGGTCCTGAATTTCCAGTCTTTCTTCCAGCCTGTGGGATTATTTCCCAAAGACACTTTCCTCTGTCATAAAGGATTAATCTTCATAGCTACAGTTTTTGTACACCAGAGCCCCAGTGAGATCAGACAGGCTTATGTAGTAATTGTGCAAGGAAGACCTAGGGATTAACTTCACTGTCACTTTGCCAGAAGACATCATGCATCTTTTTGCACATTTTATGGATTTCTAGGAATAATTTTCCAAATGACACATGAAGATCCCTCCAATCTTTTAACTACCCAATCACCTTCAAAGCTCTGTCCTTCAGCCATTCTCCATGGCTAGCTTCTCTTTGCTTCCTGACCCAGGAATTTTCTGTGGGGTAATGTGAGACCACTGTGCTGTTTGCACTGGTGGGTCTTGTTACCCAGTGGGCAAGAGATCAGCAGAGCCAAGCAGCTGGTAGGACACTGCTGTCCATTGTTATCAGCAAAAGGGCTCTTCACAAGCTTTTTAAACTCTTTTTTTAACACACACCATTATAATACTAAATAGCCCAGTACTATCAATGTGCTAAAAGCAAGCCTTTAGAAGGCTTTCATTCTAAAAAAAGGCTCACTATGCAGAAAAAGTTCAAAATAACTGGGAGAAAATCAGGGCACACATCATTAGAACTAAATTACCTGCTTCATTTCAGTTGGGCAAGGTTTTCACATACAGCCTACTAGTATTTACCAGATATTGATAGCTTTAAGAAATAAGCTGGCCTTAGGGGAAGTCTAGTTCTTATATAAGAAAAAAAAAGAACACTTCTCAACTAAACTAATTCTAAACCCTCTTATTTCTAGCAATATAAGGGAAATCTGTTATTTTAAGAACACAGTGCAAAATCAAGTTATAGTTTTGTACCTGTCCATCTGTCCCAATGGTGCCTCCACAATCTGTGAGGAGCTCAGACATGTCATAGTAGCTCACAAACTCCCACAAACAGGCCTCCAGGTTCAGGTTGCGGTAGAAGCGTAAGGTATTGAAACCTCTAATTGTTGGGCTGTATTGGTAGGGAATGGTCTCTCCAATCACATCTGGATTTTTGGTAGCATCAGTTAAGAAGCCATGGTGGGTCTTCACTTCTGTGTAATCCAACAGATTGGAGCATTTGTGGTTGCCAACTCTAGTTCCATCAGGGCTAAGCGTCAGCTCAAAGTTGGAGAGCTCTCTTGTAGAAATAACAGGCAGCATGCCTAAAAAAACCAGCAATTTATAAAACTGTCACTAAATTTCAGTGGTCAGAGCTGCTTAATTTAGCCCAAATTTGTCCAACACTAAGCACCTTATGCAGTGCTTCCATATGTTGTAATTACAGTAATTAATATACTTTAGGATTCAAAGAAAGTCACTATGCGAAGCGTGTAGGAGAATGTTATCCACAATAATTATGTCTTTATGTTATAAAATGCTAAATAAAAAACTTCTACATCTCCAAAATATTTTTCAGTCAGGATTTGGTGTGATTTTTTTCAGAAGCACACATTAATTAAATGGCTTTATATTTTTTTAATGAATAAATTATTCTTTGGCGTATCTCTATGCACTTCAAAAGAGTTTTACAAAGTGTAGGTCCAGCCCAACTTATGTAAACTGTTCAGTTAACCCCAAACCACTTAATATTAACACCAAAATATTGTTGTGTATTAAAACAGTTTCTTATGCATCTTGTTGCAAACTGCACTTGTACATTCATCACATTTTTCTCCGGTCCCATGTGCTAAAAGATTATTATTTTGGGCTGTTTAAAATAACACGACCAATAAACCAGCTCAAATGACAGCTTGTGGTATGAGTCCTTTGAAGGCCACAGCTGATTTTGTCATACCATCGATATGGGGCATTGTGACTGTCAGTTTGATGAGGTTGGTGTAATCAGGATCTTCCGGGCCCGTGTAGCGCAGCTTGGCAGAGAACGGTTCTGCTCCAACTACTCCTGACACACGAGGCTGACAAAGACCTAATGGGAAAAGGAGAAAGCAGTTTTACTTTATGTCCAGAGGAAATAATTTATACTTACCTTCACAGGATTTTTAGAAGCACTTTTTTCCACTGTACAAGTTTCCAATACAAGGATAGTTTTCTTGCATGACAGGTAAATGCTTTTAACAGCGTTTCCCTGAGGTTTGAACAGGAATTTGTGCAAAAGAGGCTTCAAGCAGAAATCATTACTCAGTCAATTGGACCACATTTTCAAAACCAGGGGAAGACACTGTACCTGTTCATTTTCAGTTGCATGTGTCAATCACACTTGCAAAGTCAGTGCCATACAGAGATCCTCAGAGGTGTATGTTTTAATTCCTCCCACCATCCTGAGCACGTACATAGATTTACAGAAGACACCTAATCACTGGTTGCTTTTGGCACTGGATTGGGATATGCCTTCATAGGACAATATATGGTTTTGTGGGTTTGTTTTGTTGTTCTTGTTTTTTGCTTGTTTGTTTGTTTTTCCCTCAAATGCAAGTAAGATGTGCTAAAGAGGCTAAATACAATTTTTTGCAGAGTCTGACCTACTTTTGCTTATTTTGCCTGTGCACTGCAGGTTAAGCACCCTCAAAGTTTAAAATATTCAAGATTTTGCCAGGTTGCTTTAATCATTGAACTTCTTTCAAAACAGCACCTCACAATTCCCTTTATGTTGTACATGATCTTCAGTATTGTTGACTTCCAGCTCAGGTACTGGAAGTACTAGATGCACAACAATTCAGTCCTGGGCCTGAGCTAATTTGTCAAGTGTAATCTGAAGACTGCATTATAACACTAACAAAGCCTGTCTGCTTTACATAACAAAACTAGCTCACCAAGCACACTGTTGTCTGCCTTTAAACAAGCACTACATTGCACCTTGTAGACAACACCCTTAGACAGAGTCCCCTTTAAGGTGTAGGTTTCCTGGTAGCACAAAGGAGACTTGAGCCTACAGTCAAAATGTGGAATAAAGGACAGGGGTAAATAGAAATCCTAGTTGTTAAGCTCCTTAAAGCCCTAACTTAATAGAAAATAAAATGTTCTAGCTGAAATATGTAGTTGGAAAGACCAAGCAAATTAAAATGTTATCACAAATGAACAATCAGGTAATTTATTATCTACTGTAAGATCTTGCAAAACCCAGAAGAGTTAATGTAGCTACAAGAGCAGCACAGATTACACAAAGAATATAAAATGGCTGCAGAAGGGTAATAAAATACAATGGTTTCTAATTTACCTTGATTGCTGATAATTACTCAAAAGTATCTGTGATTTCTACCACAAAATAGTATATGCTGCAGACTGCACTTGTGTGCATGTCAGCTCTTCCTGCTGCTTCATAACGTTATTCAGAACAAGTTTTATGAGAAGAGTTGTCTGGGTGATGGAAGTTGACTTACAGTAACTTCTGGCTAAGAGAATGCAGCATCAGTTCATTATTGATTAGGTATCAGAGAATCAGAGAGTGATAAAGAGACTATCAGAAAAAGAAGAAAGATGAATATTATGAAGACCTCAACCACGAAAAAAATTTCTGTACGCCCTGTTATTGGACACCAGTTGTTTTAGTCCTTACTCAAGGAAGACACTGATTCTCTCTTGATTTGGCCTGACTGCCAAATGAAGCTTTTCTTCTGGCTAGGCATTGATAAGAGTGCTCCCAAGTGGGTTCTGCAGTGTCTAATAGGAAGTGAGATTGTACCACAACGTTACTACAGCTGAATGAAAAATGCACATTATATGCTGTTCTCAAGTTTGCTATGTCAGAGACTATTTAAAGATGAGGGGAACTAGCAAAGATTACAAACATTTTCTTTATACAGTTTTCTGCTGTGTTAAGAAAGTTTTTACCCCACCTCTATGCCCAACAGAAGAAAAGCTCAGATTGTAATGTTGAAACACCTGATCATGTAGTGAGATTTTGCTAGGGTGGAATTTGGGATCCAAAGGAGGTCAGGGGTTTTGTAAAAGGTGATGATGTCTTACCTTCTGATGTGCTGATAGTCACAATGGGGCTCATAAGCTCAAGACCCTCATTCCCATCTGAATTGACAGCACGAGCTGCGCACTGGACACGAGAACCAGCTTGGAAGTAAATGGAGTCAAGTGTAATCATCTTGGAGGAAGTGAAGAAGGTATCAAAGTCCACCTCTTTCATGGGGCTAGTCACACCATCAGGACCAGTGGGTGCACTCACAAGCCACCGGTATTGGGTCAGAGTGTTATTGATGTTCTCACTGGCACATATCGAGCCAGTCTTGTCAAAGTCTTCATATTTAGGATTACAAGCCTGCAGAAGAAAGCAGATGTGTTGAAAGTTATTTGCTTCATGGCAAAGGAATTTTAATTTATCAAGAGTCACAAAATTCAACCACATTGAACTGACAATCCCAGAAAATCTCTGAAGAAATGACCTTACATTGGCAGTGAAGCTTTTAGCACTGTTATGGTAGATTAAAAGGCAGGTCTAATTATGCTTATTGAAATAAAAATATTACTTTAAATGAAGGTTTCTAGGTGAATACCTAACATAGTTATGAAGGCACAAAAACTACACTCTCACACACTACTTTAACTTGAATTTCACCCTTTGAAAATTCTCTAGTTCTGCAAAAATACTTTAAAACAGATAAAGAAAAAAACTCTAATAAAAAATTAAAAACTCTAATAAAAATAAAACCTCTCATATAAAATAAAAGCACTAATTCTGCAAACATACCTTGCATTTCAAGATTCCTTCATTTTTCTCTTTTTTTTTTTTTTATTTATCAGAGCCATTCTACTTATGATTCATTCCCATGCATCAGAAATGGAGTGAGAAACAAACTGAAGGTGCAGATGGACCAAACTCTTTCTCCCTGCTTATCAATATTCATGCAAAGCTTTCAGATGCAAAATTAGTGAAAGAACCCCATAGAACTTTAACAAACTGCACTAATTTTTCTGTCTGTGACACTCACTGAAATCAGTGGCTCATCTATTATTTCCAGTGATTTTCACTCTGCAAATCAAGGCAGGATAACGCAGGAAATAGGAAGGTCACCCAATCATAGATACAGTGTAAGTATCAAATTGTTCTTAGTGTTGAACAAGTGAAACATCTTTCTATGCTTTTTGTTCTCCTGCAAATTGACTTATTATTCAGACAAATTAGATTAGCTCTTAGGACAGATCTAACTTGAACTCATGTTTGACTCACAACAATATGGATTGATACTCAATGCCTAAAATCCACTAAACAAAAGTCATATACTGATTTTTTTTCCCATCTTTCCACAGAGATACTCACTGTGATACAGATGACAGGGTAGCCAGCTATGGGACTGGTTCTGTCTTTGGCTCTAGAAGTATCATCATATATCAAAAGGGATGCAACTTGAGGGACAGAGGGAAAGGTAACATCTGCCATGCTGTTCATTTCTTCAATATAAACAATGGCCTTGGCTGTCTGACAAAGAAAAGGCAGAAACAGTTCTCTGTGAACATTTAAATAAACAAGGGGATTCAAGCTGGATCTTGATCAGAATATGTCTAGCCTTTGAAACGTTGTCCCAAAAGAAGGTCTAAAACCTCAGCTGGATGTGCCACTGAGAAAGGGTTGAGGCACTGAGCCTGGCTACCTGGAGTCAGGCTATGGATGGTGTGATACTGATACTGCTGAAGAATTTGAAGAACATTTTATGCAGAATCAGAAGAATATGCTGTTTAAATTAAAAGTATGTATGATATGATGCTAAGCAACAAGAATATGTGTCCATTTCATTTCACACAGTAAGAACAATATTAACACGATTTTGACAGCAGAAGGTTATATTTCACCTGATTGTTCTTTTTAGAGCACAGAGGTTATATTGTATTGCCAAATAGTTTTTCTAACATGACATCAGTTTTTAGGACTGATTCTATGAGAAGAATGTATCTGGAATGATATTCTGAAGGCTTCAGTCTCTCAGTGTCTTTATGACCCCATAACCATTACTGCCTTGGCAACAAACTGTTTTGGGTAGGTGTTACTGTGTCAGCTGGGATGATACTCTTTGTCTTAAGATACAAACCCAGATGGCATGTATGAACCTTCAGAGTAAAGCTGTGAGTCAGAAAGCAAGGTCTTTTTACCAGATTTGTTGTTGAGGCCTTTGCATGAGTTCATTACCTGTATTTCTGCGACCATGTTCTCATCAGGCTTCAGGTGAACAGTGAAGGCTTCCCTCATCTCCCTCACTCCATCAAAGAGAACTTCAATCTCCACAAAGTGCTGTGTGTCACCCTCCTTAAACTCAATCTCTAAAAACATAAAAATAAAACTGTTGCTCAGAAGAAGCTGTAATTCTAGGCCAGGCCATGAAAGATGGCAGTCAATATTGATTTTTAAATTACAGATGTTCATATATTTAGTTCAATCTAAATGATTCATGCTACAAATAATAATAATAATGAATAGCAGTGGACACACATGGAAATCACCGACATTCCTGTCGTCAAAAGAGGTTTGCAATGATCAAGTTTTAGTCTAATAGGACAAGATTTTGAAAATTCTCTGGGACTAATTATTACATAAATGTTGGTAACATATGTGAATGGCCAAAAGACTAAAGAATTTTAAATAAAAAGTATTGTCAGCTCTTACTCAAACAAAATGCATTTTATTGCAGTGTTATATACTAAAAATAAGGCACAAAGCTACAGTTACATAAAGGAGTACTGTATTTTGAAAAGCATTATCTCTGACAAAACTTTGGAGGTCATGGCAGATTAAAAGTTCTATCTTAGCTGACTGTTCTGGGTTTGCATGGCAAGGTTTTGGTATGGGGAGGCTGCATGGGTAGCTTCTGTGAGAAGATGCCAGAAGCTTCCCCCATGTCTGATAAAGCCAGTGCCATGTGGCTCCAGGAGGGATGTGTCACTGGCCAAGGCTGAGCCCATCAGCAATGGTGGGAGTGCCTCTGGGATAACACATTTAAGAGGAGGGAAAAACCTGCTGCACAACAGCACCTGCACTTGGAAGAAAGAAGGGAGAAAATACGAGAGAAACAACTCTGCAGATGCCAAGATCAGTGAAGGAGGGGGAGGAGGTGCTTCAGGCACTGGAGCAGATTCCCTTGCAGCCTGTGGTGAAGCAGGCTTAGAAGAAGAAAAATTCATAGTGCTACAAACTCTGCTAGTCATTCACTAAACCATGTGGGTGGGCTATTAATGGAAATAAGTTTATCAGCTAAGAAATTTCTCATTCTCTTGCACAACTTCTCATTCATTACTAGTGAGAAGCAGTGGGCAGTGAATTGCAGAGATATAGAAGGAAAGCTTAATTATTCTGAAAGTAGAAAAATAAACAGAAAATAGACAGGAATTCCTACATTGAGCAAAAGCCATTTACAACTACACAGTCACACTCTGAGTAGATACTTCTGCAAAGTAATGTTACTAAGGTGGCACTCACACAATTCTTCCACAGCTACAGATGTTTTCATAGTAGTCATAAATTCTTTTGTAAACATCTCCACTGCTATCTAGCACTTCAAGAGCAATTTGGCTGTTGCAAACCACATGGGATCATGTTCATATTGAATTTGAACAGCAAAATGTATTAAAGGATGTGGTTGCAAAGTATTCTATTCATAAAGTTATTTCATTTTTCAAAGATTACGTTACAGTCATGAACAAAAATGAATAGCAGGATGTGATAATCTTCTGAATGATCCTACCTTCTGACACAGGGTGGTAGTCTTCTCCAGAAGTAGCAGACCCATCCTTCGTATGAACTCTCACAACAGAAACCTTGGAGGTATCTCCCAGACGAAGCACTGGGATTTTCACAACTGCTACTTGTCTTGTGTCCTTCGGTTCACTGACACTAAATTTGGTCTCACCAAACTTTATAATAGCCTCTGTAATGAGAAGAAAAAATGTTTTCAGAGCACACAAATGATCTTCCAAAAGACAGTAACAATAAAATAATTTCTTACTGTCTGCATCATCCCGAATCTTGATGAGCGTCTCGTTTTGTTCGCCAACAGAGGCACCAAAGGAAGAGTCACTTCTTGGAGTGCCAAGAACCAGACGTAGTTCTTCCTCTTCTTCATGGAAAGTGTCATCCATAAGCACCAGCGTGCAAGGCTTCTCAGTTTCACCTGCAATCATTCTGAAGGTAATATCATGCAGAACTTAGGTGTTCTTTGCTCTATTAGAGAACTCCTCTCCACGCTGAAGGAACCACAGGCTGCTTCTGCTGGCCAAGGTATCCACCTTGACACCATGTAAGTTAGTGAGTAATTACAACAGTGAAAGTAAAAGTAACAATCATTGCCTTTCTGTGGAAACTCATTAAAGTGAAATCCCCCATTTTGGAACTTCAGTAAGACAAGTTTCTGTTTGGTATATTCACTTCACATGTATTGTTCCTTTTGTTTTAATTTAGAATAAAATATTCCTCCTCAGTGACCTCTCCCACAGAGTGTATTTAAAAAATAAATACTTGCACAAGGAAGCAGACTATTAGAAACTTTCACTAAAACTAATTTTGCCCTGGAGTTCTGTATTTCAGTTCTCTTTTGATTGGATTGTGTCCAACTGTGTGGCCCTTCACTGATATTATTCCATTTAATTATAATGACTTTAAACTCCTATTGATTCCAAGTGACCATGAATATTGCCTAAAAAATGCTTTGAAGTTGCAAAATGCTCAGTTTGAGCAATCACAAAACAATGTGTCTAGAATCAGTGTATGTTCAGAAGCTCTGGGAAAAAGGCCTTGTCTTAGGCCTTCTACAAGAGCAGCAAAGTTATGAGTGTTGTGCAGTGATTAGGTCCCACTGTCAGACTTAGTGGGCTCATCATCACAAGAATGACCCCTACATCCCTGACAAAAGGAATAGCACAGGCTGTGAGAGAGGTGAGGCCAATTTACAGCATTTTTTCATCACTACACATGCAAATATGACCAAGGCTTTTCAAGATGCAGAATCAGACCAGGATGCTGACTGTCTTAATTTTCTGAAGTTGTTTTTTGCCCATATAGAAAATAAATTATCCATTAGGAAAAGAAAAAGAAATACAAAATATTCATCCTGCTCATTGTTACCTGGGAAATGTGAGAACTGTACTGCAACTGCCACACATTAAACATGCCTGAGAAGCTAATGGAAACAAGACATGATCCTAGACCTGTTTGCTACTGGTCTTGATGGAGAAATGGTAGAGTGATACTCATAAAAAAGAGGAAAGTGACTTCCTAAGAGGCCTAGATCTGGTAGTGCTAACAAGCTGGACCCTCCTGCTTGCACAGAAGCAATGGCAAAAGTATAGAGTACATGACAAGACTAAAAGCTGAGGCCAGCTCTAAAGAAAGACAGACTGAACAACTCACTTTACCAAAGAGCTAGGATATGTGTCTACAGAAGTGTGAAGCTTGTAATTTCTCTGATCAGGGCATACCACAGATTTTGTGCTGATGACAGAACTTTTTTAGGGCTTTTTAAAAAAAACTATGTGTGTGTAAGCGTAAGACTAAAAGACTAAACTGTCTCTGAAATAGGCAATATTCTTTCAAGGTAGTAGCAAATGATTTATTTGTATTTCAGCTCTGATGTGAGATATGAAGTGCCTGATATTGGTGCCTTAGGAAAGCCTCAGTGGGAAAAAAAATTCCAAATGAAATTAGAGACCTAGATGCGATCCCTGTTGAAAGACTTATTACTCATTTCAGTGCAAGTCAAATGTATTTACCAGAAATCTGCTTTACAAAGAGCAGGGCTTCTGAAGTTTCCCTTCTGGCAGTAAGTCTGTGCTTCCACAATTGTGTTACACTGAACCTGGTTTTGGTGCTAAAAAGATCCTGGCACTCAGGCTGAACCTATATGAAGATAAGTCCCTTTGGTTCCTATTGATTATCCCTCTAGGTCAGAAATGAAGCAAAAAGACAACATAATTTCTGTGCATTCTGCCCATTAGGTATGAGAAAAAGCTTGGTTCTCCAGAGGAGTCTTTTTGGCACTACTTTATGAGAAGACACAATTAAAATAAAACAAAACACACAAACAAAGCACAGAAAAACAAAACATGGTGGACTAAAGGCTTCCAAAATAAGATCAAGAGCTTACCAGGAAGGAATGTGATGATGGAACTGTCAGTATTAGGACGTTCTTCAAAGTCCATCATCACCTGAGCTGAACCTTGCCTTGTGTAGCACCTCACAGTGGATGTGTATTGGATGTCCCCACTCCTATGTATCATGGCAGAAATCTGTCCATCATTTTCATTGCCTACATATACAGATTCTTTAAACTGCATCTTAGGCACTGGGCAGAAAAAAGCAGAAAAAGCATGTGTAAACACAATGTAAATGTATAATGGCAAAAGTTTTCATACCTTCCCTGCACTATTTCAGGTTTAGTTAGGTTGTGTTGCATCAGATACATAACTTAAGCAGCCACACAACAAATGAATTGATGCTTCATCTGCAGCTGGAATGTGTAGATTCTCTGGCTTTGGTATGACTCAAAAGAACAGGTTTTATCTGTGTACTTCAGTCATCTACCTCCTGCATAAATGAGAAAAGGTAAAAAAACTATTACTCACAGTCAGACACTGAGTCATTAATGAAGATGGTGGCCTTGCTGGGTTCTCCCAGGGCAGCGTTCATGGGCATCCTCAGCACAAGCTCAAACTTCTCAGTCCCTTCTAACACTGGCTGTCCAAGGTCATCCAGAATGACCACATGAAATGTCTGCATATTGACTCCAGGGGAAAAATCCAAATTTCGACTAATGCCTACATAATCTATTCCAGCTATCAATGGAAAAGAGAAAAAATACCAAATTAATAAGCAGCATTACATGCAACGAAAATCTATCATTAAGCAGTATTGAAGTGAA
>NW_008604144.1:0-275 GCF_000691845.1 Merops nubicus | reverse complement strand
ATTATTATTATTATTATTGTTATTGTTTTTATAATTCCTCCTCCCCAGGGCCAGCCGTCAGTTTTCCACCCAGAGGATGACGGAAAGCTCGGGGCTGGTCCGAGGGGTGAGTCCCGGGGGGTCCCCAGCGTGTCCCCAGGTGGCGTTTCACGGGCACCCATCCTGACTGGAGGGTGGGCTGGGGGGCTGGGGGCTGAGGGGACCATCCCCAGGTCCCACATGTCCCATGTCCCCACAGTGTCCCACGTGCTCTGACAGCCCTCCAGTGCCAGCAG
>NW_008604143.1:419-3182 GCF_000691845.1 Merops nubicus | reverse complement strand
GCGGACGCGCTCCCGCCCCGACCCCAGACCCCTCGCTGGGGCTGGGAGAGGGTCAGGGCGGCCCAGGGCGTAGAAATTCACTCCCAAAACGCCAAAACAAGGGGTTGGGGTTGGATTTTTAAGTTTTTAGGGGTTTTTTTAATGAGAAAATGCTGTTTTATCGATGAGCGGTTGAATTTTGTGCAGAAATGGGTTTTTTAGAGACAAGATTTCTGCTCGCTGACGCTTTTTCCCAGTGGAGGAAAAGGATCAGAAATGAATGGTTAAGTGAAGGAGGAAATGGATAAAACTTGGGGAAAAAGAAACATCAGGAAGGGAAAGTTTAAAAGGGGCATCCAGGAGGGCACCGTGCCCCCCAGCTCAGCCCTGACACAGAAACCAGTTTGGGATTCTCTTTTTGGAGGTGGGGGGAAGGAGTGTAGAAAGCCAGAGCAACAAGGGAATAAAAATCACTCTTCTGGAAGGGAAAAAAAAGGAAATAAGGGAGGAAAACAGAAATGCTGTTTCTTTTCCAGAGACACCCAGCCCCAGCACCTTCCCGAGGGGCTGCACGGGGGCAGAGCCTGGTCGCAGGGTCCTCTCTCTTCCTCTGTCCTCCTCCACCCCAGATGAGGCCTGAAATCCCCCTTCCCTGCTTTTTGGGGCCTTCCGGGCAGGGTTTGCTGCTGGCACCTCCTCCCAGGGCACCCCCAGTTCCTCCAGGGGTTTTGGGGAGCACAGAGATACGGGGCCAGGGGAGGGCTAAGGCTGCTCCACCCCCCGCCAAAGGGAAGGGACCCGGGGACTTCACGCCAGCCACACACACGGTGGAGGCCCGTGGTGGCTCCATCCATGCCAGGAGCCAGGGCTGGCAGGTTTTGGTGGCTTGCAGATGGCATTCTCCCGGGCCACAGCCAAACCAGGGTGTGACCAGCACCAGCTGGGGAGGGTGAGCATCCCTGAGGGGTGGCAGCTCCGAAATGCCACCTCCCCGAGGGCACCAGCTCTGCAGGCTTGGCACAAACCGCCCTCCAGCTGTGAGAGAGCTTTGCCCTGAGCAGGATGAGGCCCTTAAACGCGGGGAGAGCAGCACGGGGTGGGGTTTAACAACCTCCAGCAGCATCAACGTGCAACAAATCATGTTTCCATCAGTGCCAGGCTTTGGACCGACGTCCAGCTCGCCACGTGGGGCTGGCTCTGAGGAGCCAACTCTCCATCTTTGGAGGAGCTGGCATCCACTGAAGCCTGTCTTGGAAAGCAGATAGTGGCCAACATCATACTCCTCATCACACAGCCCTGAGGAAGGCTCTGGTGTGTTGCTAGGAATATAAAGACTTCAGGGAGAAAATACTAGAGTTAAGATCTGATCAAAGTTTAGCTACTGAACTTAGTTGATATTCAGATGGAAGTTTAGGCTCAGGAGACAACTCGGGTTCCATTTATCTTCTTTAGGCGTTGGGGACAATTCT
Organism: Merops nubicus; assembly: GCF_000691845.1. Classification (NCBI taxonomy): domain Eukaryota; kingdom Metazoa; phylum Chordata; class Aves; order Coraciiformes; family Meropidae; genus Merops; species Merops nubicus. The sequence goes on along the minus strand of NW_008604143.1, from coordinate 1,734 downwards.
GTTACTCCGTTTATAATATCTGATGGGCCCTGGATAAGAACTCCTGCTGCATATAGACCCTGGGGTGCACCCCTCCCTCCATCCCTGCCCCAGCACTGTCACAGACCCAGGAGAAGATCAAGAGCTCCACCTAGATCTCCTAGAAGAAGCAGCCTTTCAAAAGTCCCTGCACAGAAAAAAATCTCCATCTTAAAAAGATCAGCCCGCCTCACACATCCTTAGTGACTTCAGAGGACTCCATCAGGGTCCTGACAGGCTCCACCCCAAGAGTGGGAAGTGGGGAGCCAGACCCTGATCCCCCCACACCCAGCACTGGGTGGGGATCGAGCACTCAGGGAGGATGGAAATGATGAGGAAGGACACCCAGGTCCCCCTCCCACCAGGGCAGGACCCAGGAGGGGAACCCCTGGCTCAAGCTACAAAGAGCTGAGCTAAAAGGCCAAAAAAAAAGGCTCCAAATTTGGAGGAAATCTGGATTATGTTGAGAAATAAATCCCAGCTCCCACCTCCCAAACCATCCCAGCACTGCTGGCAGCCAGAGGCACCAGCCTGGGCCACAAGGGAGCCCCAGGAGCCACCTTGGTCCCATCCCTGCCCGGTGTCCCCCCAGCACATCCCACCTAGGAGGTGGTGGTGGTGGGCACGTGGGGCAGGGGAAGGACCACCAGGGCCTGGCTGGGGGTCCCTGAGCTTTGCAGCTTCTCCTCCCTCTGCTGCAGCCCCAAATCTCATCCCCCCACCCCCAAAAGTGCTGGTGAGAGCACCCACCTCTCGCTGGTCCGGGGTGGCCATCGCCGAGTCCTCTCTGAACCGGCCACCCTGGGGCTAAGCCCACCTCAGATTTGGGCCAGGAGCTCCTGCTTCAGCCTCGGGGCCCGTCAGGAGCCGTGCAGGAGACACCCCCGGTCCAGGGAAGGGGGACACACCACACAAACCCCCTCCCCAAACTTGCCTTTCCCCCACGGCCAGGAGACAAAGGTCTGCAAAGCTCCAGCAGCAACCCACCGCTCGGCCTCCCCCGGGGAAACCCAAAACCACCTATTTTTGTCTTTTCCTTTCTCCTCCTCGGGAGGTTTCCAGCCATCAAATCCTTCCTGGGAGCCCTTCAAAGGCACGGAGGCCGCCCCAGCCACTTGCCAAACCAGTCTGAGCAGTGCTGGGCTGGCAGGAGGGGAGAGGCCCCCAGCACCCCCCTGCCTGCAGTGAGCCAGGACCAGGAGGGGGCTGAGGAACCAGCTGGAGGGAGCTCAGGGGACACCAGAGCCAGGTGATGGACGAGCATCACCACCCCAGGGAGGTGGGGGTGCCACCAGCC
>NW_008604143.1:0-376 GCF_000691845.1 Merops nubicus | reverse complement strand
CCACCCCCGCAGACCACCCCCAGCCATCTGAGTCTTCCCAAACTTTTGGTGTGGCCGGGGGAAGGGGCGTGTGGGTGGTGGGCAAAGGGTCTGTCCCACCAGCCCCACCCGGACACAACACCCAGGGAGGTGTTTCAACCCCCTGCCCTCCCTGGGCACCACCTGGATGAGCGATGCCCAAAAAAATAAAGCCCTAGTTCTGCCCCAAAAGCACGAGGGGAAGCCAAGAGGTGAGCACAACCCCACCCAAGCTCCCAGAGGAGCCCCCCAGAGGAGGTGGCCCCGCTCACACCACAGGGTCTGGCTGCCCTGGGGTCACCGAGGGGCTCAGGCACCCCTCGCCCTGAGAAAAGGGGTGGCACAGGCTGTCCTGGGG
>NW_008604142.1:0-34895 GCF_000691845.1 Merops nubicus | reverse complement strand
TCAGAAAAACTGAACAGTTATGTTGTTTCATGTTTATATAAAAACACACTAAATATAGCCTAAATAATTTTAATGTGTATCTCTACATATATTTGTCTTCACAAAAGGTCGAAATAAGATTGGTAGGAAGCACATCATCCCTAGATCAAGATGTAATCCAGATAGCTGCACCATATTTCCTAGGAATTTTAGCAGTCCACTGCAGGTAGAGAAAGGATCATTTCAGGGAAGATGGAACAAAAAAAAAAAAAACCACCACCAAAAAAAGAATAAATAAAAATAGTACCGGCAGGCTCAGAATACGAACTATTAGAAAATGGTCAAGGAAAGCAAGTTGAATACAGAAAAAGGAAAGATCAGAAAGATTCTTAATAAGGTCTAGTAGTGAACTCTTGATCAGTGTATAGGCATTAGCCATTTCAGCAACACATTTTTAATTTAAAAAATCAAAACATACACAAACTCCTTAACTTTGATTATGGCAGTTAACTTTCAACTTTTTTTTTTTTTTTTTTTTTTAAATTTTGAATCTCTTCTAGGCAAACTCATTTCAACCTCCCCCACTCATTACTATCTAGGAAACACTAATTGTCTTAAAGTATTTTTCTACCCTTCCCTGCCTTATCTCCCCTTTCTAAAAAAAGATATCTCCCCTTTTTCTAAAAAAAAAGTATAAATTTTTACTTCTACATGAACTCCTTCCAGGTTTTGAGTGCATCTAGATAAAATTTTTAAAGAGGACATTTTTCATTAAAAACGTTCTCCAATTAATCACATTTCACTGTTTTGTTTCTCAAATTAAACCAGCTCCCTGTAATTGTTAGCCCAGAAAAAAAAAGCTTTGAAAAACAGAAGCTTTTCAATCTGCCCCAATTATAATTTTGAGCTATAATTTTTGTCTTAAAAAGGAACACTTCAAAAAGTGTATTGGCTTGACCAATACAGCCAGTGTTCTCTTGTTAAAGCAAACATTTATCAGATTCCATTCATCCACTGGTGAACGCTGATCTTCAGAAAGCAGTGACTGAGATTATTATTAGTCTTTCTGGTTCAGGTCATCATAGGCCAGTACTTCTAACAACAACGAAAAACTAATTGGAATACAGATCCACGTGTGCTTCATTCAAGAAACACCAGTAGAAAAGAAAGCAGCTTTATTCTGCAGCTTAACTTTCTACCAGGTACTTTAAGAAATATTAAGAATCATGAAGCAATGTACTGACCTGGAGATGAATAAAGGAAAGGATACCTCTAGGAAAGCTTCAGTTCATACAACAGGTGTGCCTTTACTAATGATTTCTTTGCACAGACTGCTATACTTATTTTCTCTCCCTAGTACATTCTGTGACAAGTCCTCTAACTACTCTGTGTTGAGAGCAGGTATGAAATGGGCATATCTGACCAATTCTTGACCATCAGCAACAACTCCATATTCTGCCACTAACATACACACTGTTAGGAAGCCCTGTTTTGACTCATTCTGATTCTCAACACCTTCCCACTACCACACTTCCCCTCTTCAAATTAGCTACCATACTCAACCACCAGTATTGAATCCTGGCTACACTCTATAAAGATCTCTCACTTGCTTTTCACCACAGGTCCCGATTCTTGTGATGCTCCCTGCTCAAATTACTGCCTCTTCAGGTAATTTGCAAGATTGTCTTACTGACTGTAATGTCCAGCAGAAACCATTAGCTACCAATTTCTTTTACACTAATGACTACCACTCAGGAAATGCAAGCTGCATTTTTATTTCTGCAAATATTGGAGGCAGCTCAAAAATCTTCATAGTCATGTTACTCTTGAGTTGTCTCTTAAATGAATACTTCTGAAATTGCAGCAATAAAACATTTACTGTTTTGCACAGTTAAGCTTCACAGAGAGGACACAGATTTGATTCTCCCTTGCTGTAAACTTCTAAGTAAGTATGACAAGATTGTTCTGATCTGGTATTAATTTGGTATTTCTTATGACGAAAAATAACACAGCAACAGCAGATAAGGTGGTTCTTTTTATCTTTGGGGAGACTTGAGGAGATCAGAAAGACTTTAGTGCATTCCATTGGACCTACTTAGAATCCAGTAAATGAAGAAGGAAAAGTAAAATTTTCCCTCTCTTAGGCAGCACTATGAATAGGTATTTGAAAGCATCTTCCTCTTGAAGGAAATTCCTGAAAGGTGTTAATAGGAAGGCCTATAAGCTGCATTTTAAGAGTACATGTTCTGGCAATAACTTCATGTATTTCTGAGATGTCTAATGATGGTTAAGCTTCTGGCAACAAGGAGGCTTAGAAGCTACAATGCCTACGTACTGAGGTAAAAAGAAATAGAAAAAGATGAAGCATTCTGGAACAGTTTCACTCTACCACAGATGCCAGCAGTTTTGAAGAGGTATGACACATTGAACATGCTACCATATTCCGTTGGATGCTTAGGCTTCAGACAAAACGTCACCCATACATAGAGAGAATTACATAGAGAGAATTGTGCCTATTTACTGTTGAAGTCAGTCTGGAATACTTCCTATGGAAGAAGGGTAGAGCCACTATATGTCTCAGAACAAAGCCTTCACAGGACTTGTTGATAAGAGAAGAAATATTTTTGTGGGAAGAATACACAGAGTTATGATCTGAACCAGCTAACATTGCAAGGCTGAGAAGGTTTGTTCTACAAAATGCTGCCAGTGTAGTAAATCATATGATGATCTTCAGAAATGATGTGTGGGAACAAACAATTTCAGAAAATATTCTTTTAGAACAGAGAAATACTTAGGCAACTTTTGAGTCTACATCTAGGGCTGTGCGAGAAAAACAATTTGATTCTCTGTAGTCAATCTTCCATAATATTGGTAAAAGAACTTTTGCATTTGGACTTGAAGGCCATTGTATCATTACTGAACATCCATCAATACTGATGGTCAAACAGGTAACATCAAACATAGCTGAGAAGCAGGCAACATCAACAGGAAACAAAACCTCTACAGAGAGCAAACACACCCATCAACAATCCCTCCATGGTCTTTCAGTAAGTCATCCTGACCACCCATGATAGTCTTGAGACTGGCTCTCTATGTTAATTGGTTTTCCTACTGATTCCTAGTGGTAGATGACACTGAGTACAGAGGAAGTATTATCAACTGTTGTATCAATTTGTAAACACCTTTATTTTGTGACTCTTGACTGATTTCTTATCAAATCCTTTATGATGCAAGCAATATACAATGAATCGAAGTAACTTAGACTTCTTAAAAATGTAAAGTTTCAGTAACAGTAACCTGGATAATAAACAAATAAGTACAGGAGATTCCACATGTCACTGACATCTCCATGTTATGCTTATTGTCTGCATGCTTTCTAAACACACCACAATACTTGCATCTTAGCTAAGCATTCATGATACCTTCTTCAATCTTGTCTAAGCCTCTTCAGACAAAGGACCACTTGTCTTTCAAAGCTGATGCATCAAAGTCACACCACTGATCACATTCTTCATTGTGATCCACGTGGTTAAAAAAACCCAAACAATTAAGGTTATCAGGAACTTAGTATTCACATACTTCACAGAATTTTGAAGAGTTACTAGCTTTTCACTTGCAAAACAACAACTTCCAAAGGGTCACCCAAAATATTATCTTCATATTCCTTTAACTTTATTGTAGGTGAGGTTTCCCAGATGTTGACAGAAGGTCTTTCACCCTTTTACATCCTCTTTTGGCAGAAGTATCATACCCTATCCATGAAAGCTGGAAAAAAAAATTGGCTAGTGTACAAATGAAGACTAACATTTAATATTTGGTTCATGGAGAGACACTTCAGGAACGTTCAAGGGCTGCAGCATTTTAAATCCATAGCAAAGTGATCCTCAAGACTCCAGGGACATTATTTTAGTGAGTACCAAATTGTAGTACCAACTTGGACACGATATTCCAGGCATTCTACTGGAAAAGGCTTTTGAAAGAGAAGCTTTAAAGAATGCATATGTGCTACATGTGGATGGTTAAACTTCATATCGGAGTAATTATACTGTAAATAAGTTCCTAAAGGCAGAAGCTGGAGAAGGAGAAAAGAACCAGAGAGTCCATACTACATTCATACTGACATTTTTCTGTTAGAAAAGTTAAGAATCTGGTGATGATAGAGCTTGAGGAACACACTAATTTAAAGATTTTAAGAGACTGCAGTTACATTGTACAAATGTGTCTCATTTTCAATTCAGTATGATCCTCTTTACCACTCTCACATAAATTGAATGTTCTAATAAATATCGGATCAGACAAATTCACCCTGGAACTCTGGCTAAACAAATCTCATAACTGGCAATAATCATCATGAGAATATGAGCTTCCAGCAGATTCAAAAAGGAAAAAACGGTCCCTTCAAAAGGATGGTAAAGACTGCCCAGAGTCATAGCCTAAATCATAGCCTGTATGATTTAAGCACATGCTAGAAGAACTGCTTCTCTTTCAGGATTCATATAATACTAAAGAGGTAGTATTCCAATATAAATGTCACCAAACCAAAATAATTTTATTCCATAAAGCAGTAGGTCTTGTGGATTAAAGAGAGCCAGATGCCATGCCTGGACGTTAGGATGGCTTTCTCTCTAGCTTCTCATAACAATTACACTAACAAGCTGAGAAGTATGATATACACAAAAATACTCTAAGATGGCAGTATACTGCATTGCAAAGGCATGTTCACGGAGTACCAAAAAATGGTAAAAATGGGTGGAGTAGAGGTGAACAACTGCAACTTTTCTGGACCACTGTTTTAATATTTAAAAATATTTGTCATTAATAATTTCTTATGTAACAGACCTATAAAGTATTTTATTAATCTAAAGTTCATAACTGACTCTTCAAAAGAGACCCACAACTGCTTTCAACAACAGAATCAAAAATTCCAATTTTCTTGACTGATCTGAATAGCCTTTTAAACGAAAAGAAATTCAGTGAGAAAAAGCACAAACCTTCTAGTCATCTGAGAAAAGCAATTGTCGACAACGTGAGAGGAAGATAGGTAAGCTCTACAGAAAGACAGCAATCTGTTTAAAACAACTTGCAATATGAGTCTAAGGTATCAGCAAAGAGCAGACAGCCTCATACCCAGCAGTTGTATCATACAAAGTACTTTGTACATATGGCACTTTTATGACTTCTTGTCCTGCCACATCTTCAGAATTGTGTCTATGACTTTGCACACTAAAACATCAAGAAAAATGCCAACCAATTAGAATTCAGATAAAAGCATCAAAGACAATGAGAAGTTCAGAAATTATGATAGAAAGAAACTATGCTGTTCAGTCTGTAGAGGATTATGGCAGTGCAAGACATGATAGCATTCTTTAGTTTGTAAATGGCAGTTATAAAAGAAAGGATGAGAATTGTTTTCCCTCTCCATTGAAAAGAAATCAAGAAGCATCGTACCCAACTGCAACCAAAATGATTCAGGTTTCTCAATGGGAGAAAAGCTTCCTAGCACTAAGAATCTGAACAAGTTGCATGGCAGAAGTAAGGAAAGTCCACTACTGTCCTTTCCTGCTGTATTTTCTAAAAATCACAGAATCTTCCCCTGGAAATGTTTGCAAATTTTGTACTAGACAAAGAAATCTTTACTTATTTTGATCAACAGACAATGTTAACTTTCATTTTCAAAGAATATAACTTTATTTAGAATTCAAACTCAGAGGGACAGCATAGGAGAAAACTAAAGAACAACATATATTTGGGAGGGTTTCACGGACAGATTGTATTCACTTTCCACACACTCTTTTCAACAGTTTTCAGGGAAGAGTCCTACCATTTTCTCAGTCCTTCAAATGCCTCACAAAAAACTCAGCCTTGGCTGTTCTAGCTTAGGACTACTGTATTCAGAAGCACCCTTGCATAAAAAATTAAGAGTGAAGAAAGAAAAAAGAATGAATGTCAGAGTAAATTTCTTCTTTCTTCTGAAGGAGAGAGGGTGAGATGATTTTTTTTTTAGCAAACACCTTTGAGAGCACCAAAGTCTATACTACAGATTAAAGAAGTTTCATAATTCTTCTTGGCACCCACTATACATTCAGCGATCAAGTGTAGAGGAAACTTTCCGGAGAAGTCCTATAAATTCCTAAAAATGAAAGCAATCTTTCCAAATTATTCAGAAAATTATCAAATATTCACTAACAATTTCTGGAAAAGAGTGAAAAATTATATAGTTTTATAAGCATTATTTTAGTCCCTACAGACACTTTCCCATGAGTTTGGGAAACCGTCCAGAAACAGAACTGTAACTTTTAGAAACTTATATCTTCGGAAAGTGATGGACTAAAAACGTTCTAGTAGGTCTTCTTCCTTTACACACATCTTTAGAATTTGACTTCAAAAAAAGTCTTTTCTGAGGTTCCACAGCCGTGGTAAAGTAGAACAAATAGTTAAAGGACTTTGACGAGTAATCGATCTTGGGTAATGGAACCCACAGAATATTTTATGAAATCAACAAAATGAAAATACTCAATGTTAATCCTTCAGCGATGAATTCACAGAAATGAATTTCTAAAGAAAGCAGATCTGGTAACAGATGGCAGAATGAAATAAGAGCCATTATTCTGTTGGCCTAGCTAAAACTCTAAATTTACATAAAAAGGAAAGGATAAAGTTGAGCGTAGAACTTCAGGATAAAACTTCAGCTGCTCCGGTACCTTTACTGGAGCACAAGATAAGCAAAGATTTCTCAAACAGTAATTTTACTCCACTGAGTAAGTGAATACCTAAGCAAAATAACAAATATAACTTCTGCTATCTCTCAAATATTTGCCTGGGTTGCAAAAACTTATTCATTTAGATTCTGTCAGTCAGACAGCTACATTCAGTCTCAAAGTAATTAAAGACTGTGCAATCATATTCTCCAAGTGTCCAGAAGTCCTTGGTACTTCCATGTCAGAAGTACAGCAATGCAGTTTACACCTGTACCTTCAGTAGTTGCCCCAAGTTTCTAAGTTACGTAAGAAAGCTTATCTATTATAGCATTTTTCCTGAGATCTCTCTCTGGACTGATGATGTCTAGTACCCTTCTTTTTGCTCTCCAAAACAACCAACTACTGTGCTGATTTTCGGTATCAAAGTTTGTGACCTGTCAACCAAACCTTCCGGGGTAATGAGAACAGTAACTAAAGCTCAGCACAGATGCTTGCTGTTTGTTCAACACTTGAAAATTTATCAGCACACCTTTCATGCCAAACCATAGGCCAAAAAACACTGTCAGGGATCCCATGCTCTAAACAACACTGTAATTATCCACACCTCTTTGAGAGATTAGAGGTTAGAGTAAGGAAGTGTGTGGCAAGATTATTGGAGCATCACAAACTGCTACTCTCAATCAAGGATCATTAACATCTTTAAGAAAGCAAAATGGCAGCAACATTAGTAAGAGTAGTTCAGTTGCGTGCTTTATCCACAGGAAAAGTAAAGCTAACATACAGGTAAATAAGTCAAAAAGCTCCTCTTGCACTTTTTCAGCCCCTCTAATGCTGAAATATTACAGTCAGAACTGTACAATCAGGTTGTTTTCAGAAATAATCTGAAAAGGTATCCCTTCAAAACAGGGTTCTGATAGTAGTCAATTAAAACAGAAGCAACTTTAACCAAAAAAGCCTCAAATATCCTCCTAGCTAAGTGTTTATCAAGTGTTTAAGAGCGAGTAGCTTAGATTCACAACGTTGTTAAACAGATATGCTTGACAAAAAGAGGAAAACCACCACATTTAGCCTTCACTATTTACAAGTCTTACAAGTCATTTAGCATAAGACCTCCTGAAATACCGATGCTGCCCGCATGCTATACACATACACTTGCCACTCGAGCCACATTTCTTCTATCACTGTTTAAGACAGCCCATGCCTACCGATGAACCACAGAGATCATTCAGCACTTACACCATCACAGGGTAATAGAGTTAGGAATGGACTTCAGGAGGTCTTCCATCTATCCTCATGCTCAAAGCAGGGTGAGCAAGGTTACACTACACAGGGCTTTACCCAGATTGATTGTGAAAACCTCCAAGAATGGAAAATGCACAGATTGTCTGTGCAATCTCTTCCAATGCTCAAGTAGTGAAAAAGTTTTTCCTTAGACCTAGTTAGAGCCTCCCATTTCAGTTCAAATCCATTCAATCTCATCCTTCCTCCTTGACACTGAAAAGTCCAACTCAAGTCTTCCTTGTAATCTCCTCATAGGTATGGGAAGGCTACTCTAAGATCCACCTGTGCCAAAGACGTGTCTTCTGGGCTGCACAAGGACAATACTTTTATCTTCTCTGCAATCTTCCTTATCTCCCTTCCTGTTCTCCCTCTCCACCTAACCTGGCCATCCAGAAAGACTCAGCTTTGTTTCGGGGCTAAAGAGAAGAAAGCACTGTTGCATCTTTCTATTATTGCCATGTAAATTAGCAAGAATATGCCCAAACCCCTACCTTGATAAATCTCATGTATCTCAGTCATTGCTTCTTAGGGATAATATTAAAACCAGCAGTATGCATTCCAGATTTCAGTATAAAGGATTATGCTGAGCAGATTTTTTTCTGTTTGCTCTCAACTGACTGATCACACAATTCCTTCTCCACATCTAAGGTTTTCAATCTTCTTTTATGTTGTATGTATTGATTTCATTGAACTACTTTTAATTGCATATTCTTAAAATTTCATAATTGTAATTAAGACAATTGTTACATGTTAAAACACTTTTGAGCTGGTTAAGAGTTCAATAGTTTAATGCTGCCTTTAAACCCTTTCTACACAGAACTGAAACCATTTTTATAAAGAATTTCATCCTCATATTGGAAAGGATTTTAAAATCCTTCTGTCCTCCATGAATTTGAGTTTTGTTTTGATGGATGATTAGTCAATATTCAGACCTTCAGAAATTTCTTCTAGATCAGGGTTCAAAAGAATTTTGTATCCAAAACATAATGATATACTCTCTAGGAATATTTAAATACAGAAGTCAGGAAGAGTAACTAAATACCTCTTTAAACTTTCTGTTATTTAAAACTGAGAAAAAATACATTGATATATGTGGTTGCTAGGCTACCTTTAAGGGTTCCATCACTTCCAGCTGGAGAGCAGACTGACTGTGGTGACCGCAAGGAAAATGAGGCTGCATTCCTTATTGAAGGATCCCCATCCTAAAGTGACAATGAGAAAAGATTAATGTTCTGAACATGAACACTTGATAAAGATTGAAATTACTACATAGACTGGTAAAATGGACTGGACAAAACGGTATACAAGAAATAACAGAAATTTTTTTTTTTACATAGAAATCTTTTAATTTGTACTGCTATTGGACTACTATATAGACAATACTCATAAGCAAAATTGGCTCTAAGAAGAATCTATAACGAGAACATGCACAGAAAAAAAAGTTAGAATGTCTTCTAACTAAATAAGTACTTTTTGGTTTACACTAAGTTTCCATTTAGAACTCTTTCATTACAAGCACTCATAATGAAGAGCTTAAAAGCAGATACATCATGCCTATACAATACCATTGAAACAAAATAGAGCATAAATTATACATTTCAAAAGAAAATCACCATTTTTTCACTTAACCCACCCTTAAAGGTTATCTGGAATGCCATCTTATTTTTACAGTTACATTTATTAACACCTCATAATTATATCCTCCATCACACACACATTGGGACTGAACAAAACTCTGGCTTTCCCACCGTAGCAGCTGAGACAGTATCATGTAAAATACAGCTGGAGTGACTTTAATTTTCTGTCCTGACAGTTAGACAGGAAACACTTTAATGGCAACATGAAGCACGTCCCCAACACGGCAAACAAGTTCTGCTGTTATCCCAGTATTGCACAGAACAACCTAATTCAACAAAATCCACAACCTCTGACAGACTTCTTCATACTCTCATAGTAACTACAACATAATGATGTTCATTCTCTGTCTTTAAGAATATAAATTTGTCTTTTAGACCCCTACACACACTATCTTAAAATTAAATATAAACCCCACTATTCAAATTCCAATTTGAAGTTCTACAAGAGGTTCTTTTATCGCTTTCATACAGCCCTCTGCTGGTCAGACTACACTCATTCACCCAGTGCTCTAACTAGATTTAAACTTCCCTAGAACAGTATTTCCCATTTTTAGCACTATTTTCATACTGCATCTACAGGAATGTTTGGGGGAAAAATAACAACCCCTGTATCTATGAAGAGACAATTCCTATAATTGATAAACAAATTGCAAAAAGTCTGTTCTTTTAGAGAGTAACGTCACACAAAGAAAGTCTCCAAAGATGTTCTAAGGTTATTTCATGTTTCTGGTTTAAATTGGTTATTTCAGGACCTACTATTCTTACATGGCTACTACTGAGGCATCTTAATACACACAGTTCTTTCATATACTTTTTTTTTTTCCCAAAACAGAATTACCTGTCTGATAAATATCTTTTACCCTTTTGACTCATTCCAACTAATAGAATGTTAAAAGACACAGCCTGTATTTAAAAAAACAATCAAACAAACAAAACCAAACAAATCAGTAGCTGGTAGTAAGTTAGAAGTCTGAATTGGCGTGTCAAGGAGATAGAAGCCTGCATAGATGGGCTAGTACATAATCCCTCTTACACTGGCCAAACAAGCAATTTCCATGTCCCTAGCCAGACTAGACCATCTATGTGTCACACCTTGAAAGAGTTTGAAATTTATGGGCTGAAGGTGCTTACACATCAAAGAACATAAGTCTGTAAGAAAATAGATATAATCCACTTCACCATACAAACATATTTCAAAAACAATTCTACTAGGTTCATTTTTTCCTCCCACAGCACAATGACTCCAAAACTTGCACTGTACTATCAATTACACTGAATTTTGCAAAAGAGCTTGCAAACAGATTTGAAATTTATGGGCTGAAGGTGCTTACACATCAAAGAACATAAGTCTGTAAGAAAATAGATATAATCCACTTCACCATACAAACATATTTCAAAAACAATTCTACTAGGTTCATTTTTTCCTCCCACAGCACAATGACTCCAAAACTTGCACTGTACTATCAATTACACTGAATTTTGCAAAAGAGCTTGCAAACAGACTTGCTGTCTCTTGTGAGGAAAGCCTCATTGGCAAAGAAGTCTAATATTCAAATTCAACACAATAAAAAGAGCTGTATCTTAAACTTGTATGTTGTTGTTGTAAGTCAAAATGAATTAATTTCTCAATGAGTTACTCATTTACCTAAAACACTGACATTATGAAGTTATTTTTTTTTCAAACCTGGCTTATCTTTGACTTTTAAGAAACCTCCCCAAAACCACAAAATATAGAAAAAAATCTTAGTAACTTTTTAGCACATATGTTTTATTAGGATAAGAGAGGTAATCTACTTATATACCTGGCCCATCTCCCCTCATAATCCAGGAAAGAGTAGTTAATGTAAGTACCTGTAATAGTAACTGAATGTAATAGTACCTGCTAAGCCAATTGGACACCCCTAAGTCTATGGGGTGGCATAAGATCCACCCAAGTGTTGAGGGAGCTGGTGAAGGAACTTGCCAAGCCTCCCTCCATCATTTACCAGCAGTCCTGGTTAATGGGGGAGGTCCCGGAAAGACTTGCCAACATGAGGCTCATCTGCAAGAAGGGCAGGAAGGAGGATTTGGGGAACTACAGGCCTGTCAGCCTGACCTTGATGTCAGGAAGGATTATGGAATGGTTCGCCTTGGGGGTGATCACGTGGCAAGTACTGGATAACAGGGGGACCGAGTCCAGCCAACGCAAGTTCATGAAGGGCAAGTCCTGTTTAAACAACCTGACCAAGAATGCCAATGGCATCCTGGCCTTTATCAGAAATGGTGTGACCAGCAGGAGCAGGGAGGAGATTGTGCCCCTGCACTTGGCACTGGTGAGACCACACCTCTCGAGTCCTGTGTCCAGTTTTGGGCACCACAGGATAAGAAGGACATGGAGGTGCTGGAGCGGGTCCAGAGAAGGGCAACAAGGCATCTGAGAGGGCTGGAAAACATGACAATCCTAGAGGTCCTTTCCAATCATAGTGATCCTATGACTCTATGACTGCCATAGATGCAGGCAAAGGCAACTTTTATTAAATTAACCACACAGACTAACTAGATAGATGACCTATAAGGCCATGCAATAGCATGCTATAGGATGATTTTCAGAAGTGCTCATTTACAGTCTCCTGGTTCAAAGCTTCACCAAATGGTGATACATAAGCACAAGCTTATATTCCAGGAATGCACTCAATTGTCCTTAAATGGAGTGTTTATGTAGTATGCCTTCAAGAGTCTACTTGCTGAGTTTGTAGAATCATATACTGCAAATACACAATATCCAGTAACCATTCATAATTTTTAAGGCAATAAAATCCTAAAATTAGGAATAAAAAAAAAAAAAGGTTTCTACATTTTACGTAAAATGTAATAATCTTCACTCATAACTATCTTCAAAGGGCTCACTGCTTCTAAAAGGGCTGCAACTTTATGATTAAGCTTATTATTCATACATAGATGCAAAACTTCAATTAATCCAAATTTTTCAAGCTGTCTTCTGCATGATAGCTGCTAAAATTAGCTTTTAAACCTATAATTACAAGTAAAATGAATGTAACATATAAATTCCATTAAGAAAATCCAAGAAGGGATAAAAGTGCAAGTTCACGATGTTTACTGCTTCTTACATTTAGTATTTTTCCAATTAAGTGAGCCAATGAGGGTATGCTTTTTCTTTTCTTATCCTGTCCCTTTCGAAAGTTTCATTTTTAAATTTTCATTAACTAGGATGTAGTTGCATTGCTTTGATCTCAACATTAGGGATGAATAAATCAAAATACTTTCTCTTTGAAAATTAGTATTACCAAATATGTTGTTCAAATATGACAAGTCTAACTGACAGTTGCGGGGATCTTCAGTAAGAAAGTTAACTATACACCCATTTAGAATCTAGTATTGTTTCCATCAACATATTGCTACAATAACTGTAGAGACATTCTACCATGACTTTAAAATAAACTCACATAGGAGATTATTTGAAGATTTTTTACTTTTCCTAATTTCATCAGAATTACTGTTACAAGTGGTTCCAAAGGAAGATGAGATTTAGAAAAAATCTCATACATTAAATTACATGGTTGAGTGTACGCACCTGAAACTGAAATATATTTTCAACAGTTTTATACATCAACAACATAGTAAAATATCTGACTTCTAAGACAGTTTTATCATAGTCAAATATTTCCTTTATCATAATATACTGATTTAGGTAACATACATCACTGCTCAGTCTATGCACCATCTGTAGGTAGTCTTCATTTGAGCCATGTCTAGAATTATCAGCATGATGATTAGCTGAATTTCCAGACAACTGACTTGAAATTTTATTTTCATGGAGATTCCTCATCCCAGCTGTGACTATGGGACTGGATACTGATGCTGAAACACAAAAATAAATGAGAAACTATATTGATATATTCACACACTCATTAACTCCTAAAACGTTCAGAGAAAATACCGTAACAGTGGATATTACTAAGTTAGATGCAAGAGGACTGGAAAAGTTTTAATCAACTTTTTTGACTGAACTGTTTTGCTGAAAATAATTGAATAAAATCAGACGTCTAAGATTTTAATTTTCAAGAGGATTGAAAACAAATTCCATGTACATACTAGCCAAGTTTCTTTCCCCATCTAACCTAATTACAGCCAGTATCACTTTCTTAATGGTAATAGAAAACTTTGTTTCCCTCTATATAACGTGTATTCACTACCTTTAGTAACTTCCAAAGTATTAGTGAGACATACAACATTACATCCAGAACAGCCATATGTAACTCTAAACACAATGCTAAACTTTAAGAACAAATTATTTAAAAGAATCCAATGAGAATTCTACTTACCAGCAAAAAAAAATATGCATAGATACTTTAACATTGTTCATGTTGTTCAAGATTATTTTTGAAAAGAACAAAGAAATCCATTCATTCCAAAGGTCATCTTTGCCAATTGCTGCGTACCTTGAGCACAATTCTAGCCAATTTAGAATTAATCCAGTTGACACTGTAACAGCCTGGTTAGGCTAAATAAACTGGCAGCAGAAATTACATTACATTGGCAAAAATGAGGATTTTGCTATTACGGGAAACTGATGGTGACAGCTAACAAGTTTTTTTCCGTGATTGTTTTTCTACTATCATGTATACATGACAACTGTGCAAAATGGGTGTACTTAGAGGGAAAATGAACACAAACATGTAATCTACCTTCTCTTTTTCTTTTTATTTCATTTTTTTAAATTAAAATATATACTCTCACACTGTACAGTCAGGAAAGCAAAGCTTAAACATACCTGCCAACTCAAAGACTTATGTTAAGCACGTGACTCCTTCAAAGAAGGTAGAAAGCTGTGAAACATGCACCTGAAGGAAAAGCTGACATGAGCTAGGAGAGTAAAACATCACAGACTCACCTTGCTGCATCTGAGGATGTGGTGTGTAACTTGGAGGATGTGAATATGGCATGTATCCTGCAGGACTTTGAGGAGGAGCATATGGACTAGGCACTGGACTGTTTTGTTGTGCCAAAAATCTGTTACCAGAGCTTGTCTGTGGTGGCACAAATCGGCTAAAAATAAAGTTTTTTTAAAAAATTTAGAAGTTGGAAGAGTAAATGTAGACAAACTTATTTCTTTTGGAATGGTTTAAAATATAGAACTACAACACAATAATAATCTCCCTGAAAGTAGTATTGTAAGGTATCAATACCTTCCCAACTTCAAGAGTTATAGCTTAGGTACTGCTTTAGAAGTAAAGAATAGAATAAAATCACTCATAAGACCTAGGGAAAGGAAAAAATGAGACAAATATATACTAAAAATAAGATTTGCAATTTCCAAATGTTACTGCTAGAAGTTTGAATGAAAGTGACAGCTAAGTTTTAATCAATAAATAGATGACTAGGATTAACAGGGAGCCATATACTCTAAATATAATTTTTCCAGTAAGATTTCAAAGAACATCATCTAACAGAATTACACACCCAAGATATAGGAATGTGACAGGCAGTTAGGTAGGACCTGACCTGAAGTCTACTGAATGCAACTTATCACTTCACTGGTTTTATCTTAGGTTGCTCCTACAGATAGGAAGCCATAAGAATCATATAGGCTTGTGACAATACTATATGCATATTATTACTTACATTCCTATATGAGCTTTTCAGTGTAAAAATAAGCCAAATAAACCAAAACTTCACAAAGTACATTAAATGCCTTCACAGCTCTAGATAGCAACTCCACAAATGTAAGCTTTCACAGAAAGAAACAGCAAGTATCTACCACAAGGATTTTGAGAAGATTTTGTAGTATTTGTTGCAATATCCACAACTCAAAAAATCTTCAGTATCCCTTTTACATATAAAACAGCGTACTGATTTTTGTACTGATACAGAGCATTCCATTTGCTGAAAAAATTACCATAACTTGAAGTGAAATGTGAAACAAATTTATTTTAATAACCATATCTAGTAACTAAAGCTTAAATCTGTTAAAGCCTGGTGGCCGGGTTGAACTCTTCTGAGGAAGAACTCTTTCCTCTAGTCCAGAATACTTTATTATAGTAATAGAGGCCTGGATTATAAGTACATGCTACTTGGCAATGCTCAAGAGTTTTAGAAGGTACCAGAAAGTTGATGAGGATGCTGCTGAAGACCAGCCCAACCTCCAGGCCTATCCTCCCATGTGTGGCCTTTTGTATAATTGTTACAGCAGTGCTCATTGCTTTTACAAGCCTTCTTTCCCACCCTCCTGTCACACTAGTACTGTTATACGTGCTGGACTACATTAGCCTCTTCTCTCCTATCCTCCCGCCACCAGCCACAGCCTCTATCACAAGTAGAAAATAGCTGGAGGTATAGCAGGAGACAGAAGGACTCCTTAAGCAGGAAAGAAAGTTTGCCAGAATTATGGGAGGGATAAAGAGCAGAGAATCACGACTAATCGTTAGAATACAAGGATTAATCAACTGACAGAAGGATGTTTCTTTGCCAGATGAAGAAACCCACCCTGCTGACAGACAAATGCAAAATTTGTCTTGACACTGATCACCTTCCACTCACATACTTGCAACAAGGATTGACTGTTACTGGAAGAAGAATTTGCAGTTTGCTGCCTCTCCCACCCCATTTAAAAGAACATATTACCTGGAAGGACTATGAGAGATAGTGGTTTGTTGATAATTGGAAGATGCAGGACTACCACGCATGGAATTCTGAGATATATTAAATTGCGACATCATCATCCCTATTGAAAAGAAGACAGCAGCATTACTTTACACACATATCATTTTTAATCAACTGTCTCATTTCAGAAATTACTATATGCAAAGATATTATAAACTTTTAGAAAAACTGTTTAGAAAACATGAGAAATTATCGATTCCACCTAAGATGTCCATTTTACATCATGACATTAAAAAGTGTTCCATAAAGCAGTGTTAATTCAGTTATAAATACTAACAGTCATTCCTTCTTTTTTTCCTTAGAGCTTCCCAAACTAGAACCTACCAGTAAAGAGAAACATTTTATAACAGGACACATATTTCACACCCTAAACTGATGTGCACAGCACTTGTTGTGCCAATAAGTAACAGATTTTAAAACTTTGCAAATCGGAACACATAAAACTTATCTCCCATTTTTAAAGCAAGTACAGCAAACAATCATCTTGGGCTGAGAGCTCCAACATATTTTCACTGCTCCCATAAAACCTTAGTGGTTCCGTTCTACCCAGGGACAAAAGCTTTCTGTTCCACCACCACTATGCTTATAAGAATGTTATCAAAGAAGGTGCTGAAATATTTCAATTGCATAGCAAAACCAATATCCCAACTGTAGGCTACCACAGCCTATAGATCCCCACCGTCACACTTTGGAAATTCAGGACCTTGTAAGCCACAAGTGCTTGAAACTAACTATTGTAAGAGGCATTTGGACAATGCCCTTAATAATTTACTTGAACTTTCAGTCAGCCCTGAAGTAGTCAGGTAGTTGGACAGGACCATCACTGTAGGTCCCTTCCAAACGAAGTGCTACTCCAATTCACACAACTGTTAGAAAGAATCTGAAAAGATACTTTGGTTTCTTTTTTTCTGTCTTCAGTACAGGTATAAAGTATTCCCTAAGAACAGCATGACCCTGGAAGTTGATGTGATGCAGAAACACAGCAACTTAAATGAATTTTAATGACACAACAGAACGTCTTGCAGATAAAAGTGTTTCACGCTGAATTCTTTCACGTGCTCACTGCAGCTTGGGAACCCACAGCAAGAGATCCACCGTTGTGGGTAAAAGCACATCAGCAGTACAAATATTTCAAACAAAAGGTTAGACAGGAGACTGACCAAAGTACCCAATCCAGAGTGTTTGGTAGTTGTCAATCCTTCAACTGCTATCACTGATTTCAATTACTGTAACATTCACACAAACAAACCTAGTTTCAGAAATTCTCCCCATCACCCTCTCCTCTCTCCCTGACACCCCAGCAGAGATGTGATATTGGAATGCAGCCGTTTCTACCTCCCAGGAGGTGTGAAGTGCTGCATTCCAAGTACATTAGCGCAGGAAAACTAGCCCAGAGCAGGAGTGAAAGTTCCATCTTTTGCTGAAAAAAAACCCCAAAAACTACAAACCTCCATACTTCAATACGGAGGACATTTCATTGTGCTGAGTAAAGAACAGGACTTTTCAGATCCTTAAAAAAAGAGATTTTTTAAAATGTACACTGGTTACCTCGCATAAAGGCAAGTAAGGAGGAAGCTCCAGAGGCTTTGTGTTGGAAGCAGTTCCCAGCACACAATAACTGAAACTACTAACTCTTAACATTCACATACAGAAAGCTGACAGAATGTGTCCGTACAACCATGAACTATACAAAGTTTCATTTTACGCTTAAAGCACAGACAGCACTTTTAAAATACTTTAAATATAGTTCTATTAATTTTCTTTTCCCTAAATTTAAAACATTTTGAACCACAGATACGGTAGGTTTTGGTTTAAAAGAATGACAGAAAAATATATAAATGAAATTATTTTCAATGTTATTTTAAAAAGCCCTAAAACTTAATTCTGTGAAGAACAAGCTCATGCTTCTTTATCTTTGTTGAGGGAGCAGTAGGATATGGAAGGCACAGTCTAGGTAACTTAGAAGAAAAACAAAACAAAACAACAACCAGCCAACTATAACAAAAAAAACCCCACTGTCTCTAAATTTTCTCAACAGATAACAATAATGCGTGATAGTTACGTCATGAGAAATCAGTAAAAATAAGCCCTAAACATTTAGTTTAAAAAGGAGGTGAAATCAGTCTGTGGCTGTTAGCACTAAAATATATTCTTGTACATTCTTTACCTTGTTGTCGTATCACTACGCAGCAGATTTATGGCTCCACTGTGCATTTCTATACCTTAAATGTTTAAAAAATTCTTCTAAATGCAACCTTAACTTTGAATGTTGGTAATGTTCAGGTTTGAGAATACATTATCCTAGTAAACACAGTAATAGAGTGAGTTTCCTTAACACACAGTCCCAGCCTTGGTTACAATTTTTTGGCTTGGAAAAAAAGTTATATGCATAAATCCATTTTAACATTCCTTCTAAATGCCAAAGATTGCACTACACCAAAACACAGCACAGATCACAGAAAAAGCCTTGTATGGTTAAACTGTATTACATCATTATGCATGCTTTAGCTAGGACTGCTCACCACAGGTGATTTTTCAGTTAAATACACACTCTTATGGAAAGTGACCATCTGCAAATGTTTTCCCTTTTGCAGGTACACATGCACTTGAATTATTGTATAAATGAAAAAAAAAATCTAAGTAATTGATGTTTCTGGAAAGACACACAAGATTCTAATCCCCAAAAATTCAGAAGTTCTGATAAATAGCTTAAAGTGAGTACTAAGTCCTTTCTGAACCTGAAGCAATGCTACGAATACTAACCTATTGAAATATACTATTTTAGCTGATCTTCCAGCACATATCTGCTGAAAGATAAAGCCAAGGTGTTGAATGGGTAAAAAGAAAAAAAAAATCATAAAAACTTAAACTAAAAAATATCTTAATTTTAAATAAACAATTATAAAGAAATCCACTTCACTCACACCACAAGATGCAAGACATACATAGTTGCAAGACAGCACAAAGAACTTCATATGTCATCTGATGAAAAAAGTCTAAAATAAAATTAACATTTTGCCCTAGTATAGTTAGGGCTGATGCCACATGGTGATGTGATCCAGTCTGTTCAGACAACCTGGTAAACAGTCCAAAAAATCTAAATAAAAAACTAATCTAAAAAAATTTAACTATATGACTGTTATTCAAAGACAAGGAATAAGAACATTGTTGCTATGTTACCTGAAACTAAACAGTTAAAAGGCCTGTGGTGGGGGCCTTTTAGAAACTTTTAGAAACTAAACCAAAGGCCAGCAGTGGTGAAGGTGGAAGGTACCCACGCAGGACACAAAGCGAAGATGTCCACAAAATACTTCCTACTTGCATTATTTGTTCACCATAACTAAAAACAGTTCTTCCTCTACACTTAGTGTTTAACTACCAATCAGTATGACCTTGGGAAAAAAAACAAAAGCACAGAATTCTGCTTGTACTTTATCTTAGATTCACAAGAATTCCAACCACAGCATTTGGCTTTCTAAAGACATCTTTATTTCCCAACAAACTATACTGAACAAAGAGCATTATTCAGTGTTTAAATTAATTCTTTAGCTAGGTGATCCTCCTGTTCTTGCATGAGAAATTAAGGCTAGGAGAAATGAATCTGAGTTCATTTTGTACATACTAGTGCTAGAACTCACACTCAAAGGATCATGGTGTACAGACCCACCCCTGACTGAGTAAATAGACTGGAGGTCCTGCTGCCTTCATTCCTTCTCAGTTGTGGCTACTGCAAATACACAGTCACAGTACCCAGCACCAAATTCACTGCATGCTGGTTAACAGAAGGCAGAGAGACAACATTCAGACGTAACAAAAGCAGAAGAGATTAATTTGAAATACTAGAAAAGACTCTAAATGTGTTTCTTCTAGCTTGCAAAACACATTAGGTAAGATCTCTACCAAAGCCCCAGTTACTCTACATACCTATCCCTTTCTACTCTTCTCTTATGACAAAAGTTTACTCTTCCCCTGACCATCCTAGCTTACTGCACATACTCCACTCAGGTCTGGATCTTGCCAGTTCAAGTTTCTTCTAGGTTTCCAGAAGGTTTCTAGTTTAAGACTCTGGATCTGGAGGAATTTTTCCCATAACTAAAGATAGAGGTGCTTTTACTTCAGAAGCACAGAATGTTAGGGGTTGGAAGGGACCTCTGGAGATCGTCGAGTCCAACCCCCCTGCCAGAGCAGGACCATCTAGTCTAGGGCAGGTCACACAGGAACCCATCCAGACGGGTCCTAAAAGCCTCCAAGGAAGGAGACTCCACAACCTCCCTGGGGAGCCTGTTCCAGTGCTCTGGAACCCTTACAGTAAAGAAGTTCTTCCTCTTGTTAAGGTGGAACTTCCTGGGCTCCAGTTTGCGTCCACTGCCCCTCATCCTGTCACAGGGCATAAGTGAAAAGAGGTTGCCCCTTTCTTAGTGATGCCCAGCCCGCATATATTTATACCCATTAATTATATACCCCCTAAGCCTTCTCTCCTCCAGACTAAAAAGCCCCAGGTCTCTCAGCCTCTCCTCACACAGCAGGTGTTCCAATCCCCCAGTCATCCTTGTAGCCCTCTACAGGACTCTTTTGAGTAGATCTCTGTCTCTCTTGAAATGGGGAGCCTAGAACTGGACACCACAATCCAGGTGAGGCCTCACCAGGGCAGAGCAGAGGGGGAGGAGGACCTCCCTTGTTCTGCTGGACATATTTCATTAAGGATTATTCTCAATGTATTCCATCAAGTTGCCAAAGTGTTTCTCCTTAGGAAGCACAGAATGAGCAAGAAATTGGAAAGAAATTAACTAGCTTTGTCTTCTTTCTTTCAAAAGTCTCTAGTGGAACAAACAATTTAGAAAACAATGTCTCCCTTTTGCACTGGCAAACAATTATTTTACTCTAGGAAACTGGTGGAAAACTCTACTTCAGCCATATGTTCTTTGGGAGACCAATGTGAAAACTGGCAGGACAGTCACAATTCTTCTCACAAGCTCGATGAATCATACTCCGCGCCACTGCTACTAGTAAACACAGGACCTTAAGTCTGTTTTCAGAGTTTAAATGTCAAGATAGATATCAATGAATTTACAAATATTTAGTACTGCCTTTCACATTTTCATTCCAGGAAATTTCTGCCTTCTTCCAAGGAACTTTATGTGTTCTGTCCTTAGCAAGTTCTTTTCAAATACTATAAGGCTTTTTTACTCACTAGCCTAAGTGAATTAAGCTAATAATCTCATTTTATTATTTCTCCCCTCCAAAACCACCCTGTACTTTGTATTCCCTGTGGACTCCAGTAACACCTTTATGGATATGGATATGGATACATAGAGTGCTAGCAAAGCTTTCACATCACAGTGGAAACACCAGAAATCCTCCAACTCATTTCATAGTTTGGTATTTAAAAAATACACTTCAGGTGCAAGTCTCCTAATCTATAACAAGGATCTGTCAATTAATCCTTTACTTGTTCTTTTTCCTTCTTAATCTTTGCTATCCAGTAGTAAATCTCACTACACCTCAGAAGAGAATTGGTTGTCAACGGAGTAAGCTCTGTAGGTCATTCTACTGCTGAGACAAGGAATGCCAGGGAGATGCTGTTATCCGTGGTTCATTCAACCTTATTCCTTACCCCAAAAACTCTTAAGAACTACCACTGCAATAATACACAATTGTACTGAATTTCAGTAAGATCAAGGCATATTTTTCCACCTTCAACTATTTACTAAGACAAATACATAGCCATAAAGAAACCCAAATAAAATTATTTTGACACTAAATCCAATCACTTACCCCAGAGATGAAACTTGTCATGAAATAAACCTTTTTTTTTTTTTTTAACAAAAATATGTGGTAGAGTTTATTTCCATACTTATTCTAATGCAATCGCTCTTAGATGATGTCAAGGTACATAGCTATATACCACTATGAAATAGAAGGCATAAATATCACAGTTGTGCTTTCTGTGTATTTGTGGTTATTATCAGTCCCCTAAACTTACAGAACACAAAATGCAGTCAATTTAAAAAAAATCAAAAGTCCTTACCGCTTTGTACCCCGTATCTGTTTTGCATGCTTTTCTCCCTGAAAACATTAGGATTCCTTGCCAGGATAGCCTGCAGCAAGACTGGTATATCTCCCTCTGGATCATCACTGCCAAGGTTATCTTTCAACTCTCTGGAATTGTGGAAGTAAGCAAATAAAGAGGCAAATGCATTTTCAAATTATAAGAAACTATGAGTCAAGTAAAATAACAAAACAAAAGAAAACAAAAAAACCCAAAATAAAAACAAAACCAAAATGAAAGAAGACAATTTACTGTTAAAATATAGAAAAAACAAGTCTGCAGAGCAGTTCCCTGCCTCTATTTTTTTTTTGTCTCTTTTTGAAGGACTGACAGAAGAGGTATGTCTTCTAGTCTTCAAAATTTTCTGTCACTAAGCACTTACACATACATGTCTGTCAGTCTCAGACTATCATAAAAAGTTTCTTATGCCCACTTTTATACCATGATCTCGATAAATAACACTTTGGCATAACATCAAGAAAGTACTGTTGTAGGAGTAAGAATAACACATGCATCAATGTATAACATTCAGGTTGCAGCCAACGTTTTGAGAATCTTTTATTTTACAAAGGGAAATCGGCATGTCTTTGACAACACGAGATTCCCTCAGAACCATAACAAAGATTTAATGATTTTCTATAAATGCATCTGTGCTTTCACTTATTGTTTGCTTTGAGGGCTTTTAAAAGGTATTTCCATTTGACCAAAACAATTGATTGGAATATGTAGAAAAAAGACAGTTTTGTCAACATAAGACAATACAAAGGACAGTAGGAAAAATTAAAATTTAAAAAAAGAAACAAATTAACAAAAAGATAATACATTAACATACTTCTTGGTTCAATTCTTAAAATGTTTACCACCTAATCAAGAATTGACATGAGAGTCTGAAAAATTTTCTTTTTGTGTAATACTGTCTCTTGTAAGAGCACATTTGAGTTTTATATAGCAGTCACCTGCTAAGCAAGCCCAATAAAAAGCCTTCACATTCTAATTTTCAGATTATCACAAACATCCTTCTCAATCCAGTTAATTCTGATTTCAAGGAATAAGGATGGTGATCTGCTATAGCTGAAGTTCAAAATACATACATGTGATCTGTTGACACCTGATTGAGACTGTGGACAAGCTGTGAAACCAGATTTTCATCCCTGCAAGCCAGAAGGCAGTTCACCTCTTCAGCTATCCGTCCATTGAAAAGCAGGCTTTTTGTTGTTGTAGCAGGTAAGGGTGAAGGAAGAGGCAGCTGGTTCAAAACTGTTATTAGAGAACAGAAAGGAGTTCAGAATCATTTCATGAAACATAAGCATACGAATGTGGACACATTCTTAATTCCTTGTGATTAAGAAAGAAAACTTGACAGTCGCACTTAAAATACAGGGAAGATCTCTGGATAATTTTTTTTCAATCATGAACACACACACAATGGCTGGACTCTGTTTTAAGCCAAGTAATGCCGACAAGTCCACAAGTTATATTACTATATTATTGTAACTATTTAACTGGGCTAAGGCAAGTATTATCAATTAAAACATTCTTCTAAAAATTTCAAATTTAAAGTTATTTAGTATGTCATGGCAGCTTTCTCTTTGAGCCAAAAGCATTGATTAAGGATGGAAATGCAAAATTCGTGTAGCTGTGCACAGTACTGTAAGTGCATCAAGCATATGCTTTAAGTTTACTACTCTAATATTCATATTTAATTAGTGTTCCTCCTTTGTATGGTCAAGGTATATAAAAAAAACAAGCCACTAACCAAGAAACAAACACACACACACCCCAACAAAAAAAAACACAACCCAGCAAACAACATAAGCCACTAATTATATTCTCAGTTTATTCTCCTCTTGCTGGTTTTATTTCTAAGTCATCTTCTCCAGAAATGGCTAGTATTGTTAGTTGGTATGAGCACTGAAATGTCAATTCAGTCAATGTAGCTATTCTCAAATTTTGGTAAAACATTTAAACACCCATCAAGGTAGTACAATTAGATTTTAAATGAGCACACTATACTTTCAGAGGTCATAGGTCTACAGACAGAACAGGGAAGTGAACCATACTAGAAGCCTTGATCACATGATGGGCAGAGCTACGTAAGCAACAGGAAAATAATCCTCTTATTATATGAATACCAGGTGAAAAAGCTAGCTACATGCAAAAGTCACTTTCATGGAACCACGAAAATAAGCTGACTAACTTCTGAAGTTCTCAGACTGATTACAGGTCTGAGATAAAGGTTTCCATTGAACCATTAGAATTGGCTTTAGAAAAGAAAAAAAAATCTTAAGCAAAATATAATCTTCTGGCTCTTTTTATATTTTAAAATTCTTCACTAGAAGCAAAAAGTGTGTGGGGGGAATACTCCCGTATTTTTTCCCCCTATATAATGTACATCTTTACTGTATAATACATTAAAATAACAAGCTTTCATTATTTGCATCAGATGACCTTGAATGTGTCAGAAACTTGAAAAAATTAGCAAGGATCAGCAAAACATTTATGAAAACTGTACAAATTCAGTTAGTGAACTAGTCTATTCTACTGCCTCTAGTCATTATGTCCTCTGTATTTTCACAGCAACAGGCCTTGCTCGTTCCAGTTCCTTCTTTTCACACAGAGAAAATTAAGTTGAAGCAGCTGCAAGCCTTTCTATTTCAGCTGCTCCTGAGTTTCTAAACACTGGAAAAACAGGACAGAAAAAGAAGCAAATGCACCTAACGCAGGGGCTAATCCCATCAACAGCTCAGCGTTTCAGGAAACTCTTGCACCAAGAGTCTGGCCAGTGAGTTTTACCCCTTATGTATTTTGACCTTCTTTAGACCTTTACCTGCAAATACTGCCCATAGCCTGGAAAAGTATTATTTGCATCCTGACGGTCCATTATTAGACAGAGGTAATGAGACGTATATACAGATCTAAATTCATAAGCAGCATTTTCAGATTTGATATTGCAAAATGTCAGAAAGACATGAATTGGGGTTTTTCCTCTAAAACATCTGTTTTTTTACTGAAGACAATTAAGTTCAATTGCTGAGTATATACTTTCAGTGTCTCTTGGAAAATCTCCAAATTTCAACAGTATAATAATAAAAATAAGACCTCAGAAGAAGCACCTGAGTCACTGAGTCCAATTATCCTCAGACAACTGAGCTATAAGTTCATTCTTACACTTCATGGACAAGAATGCATCTTTGTCCCCAATGCTCTTATTGCAATGGTTATTCTAGGATGTCATTACAGTAATAATAAATCTCTTAGTTTTCACTAGAAATTTACTCTAGTTCACATTATA
This sequence comes from Merops nubicus, assembly GCF_000691845.1. Classification (NCBI taxonomy): domain Eukaryota; kingdom Metazoa; phylum Chordata; class Aves; order Coraciiformes; family Meropidae; genus Merops; species Merops nubicus. Next base: position 9,299 of record NW_008604142.1, on the reverse strand, counting down.
ACCATTTGGGTTTGTGCCAGTATCAGCTTTTAACGTAAATAGTTGTTTTGCTTTCCTTGCATTTTGGCCTCCTGACATTTACAGACAGTGCACACACCTCATCTCTTTTTGTAGGCTAAACAGATAAGAAAAAAAACTCCTAGGTTCAGCTGCTTATTTCCACTCTAGCAGCTATTCCTTGCACCTACCCATTACAGCAACTTTTTTGTACCTTGTCCAAAACTAAGGAACTAGATTTCAATTATATTCAGCATATTCCACAACTCTCTCTAGCTACTCAGTATCAGACTAATCCTCACCCCCTCCCTCTTCGGTGAAGATGATTCAATCTATGCTTCAGAGAAGTATTTTATATTTTGTACCTTTTTCTTTATTTGTGGGGTACCAGATATGCTGAACAATATTCCAAACAAACAATGAATTCCTGTATTTTGTTGCAGGTTTCCTTTATGTTTTTTTGAGGGGGGGTTCGGTTTTTGTTGTTGTGGTTTTGTGTTTTTTTTTACACTACATTTCATTTCATGTTTAGATTAGCATGCTTTCTTCAAAAAGATTTTTAAAATTCAAGCAATGACAAAGTTAACATTTTTAATGCCAAATCTGATTTTCAACAGATTTACCTCCAAGAACTTTTAAATTAAAACTATTTTTAGTTATTTTGAAAATTCAGGTATTTTTCCAAAGAGGTGGAAAAGAGCATAGCAAAGACAAGAAAAAGAAGAGTACTTACGGTCGGTAAGACTAGCAATCCCTGCAAGAGTAGTGATGGGAACATGAGGCATATCCCCATTCATCCTGAAGTTCTGGGATAGTAGTGCCTACACAGATATTTCAGTTCAGGTGCCAGCTATCATTACTTCCCATCTCCCAATCACTAAAAAAAAAAAAAAAAAAGGGAAAAAATTAAAATTTACTTTTCTAGAACTTTAAATTCAGTAACAGAAATTAAACAGACCATACACTCAGCTGCATACCAACTAAATCTTGTCAAGAGTGGGTAGAAAAATGTAGATTTGAAACCTCAAAGGGTATTACAAAAATCAAAAGGCAAGCTTCTGGTCTCAGAAGCAAGGCCCTTCACCAAAAAAGATGCAAGACAAGGCAAACAAAAGAAAATTTGCTCCAGTTACACAGTACCAGTTCAAAAACTGGTAACAAAACTTACTTCTAGTTTATCCTGCAGTAGAGACCACTTAATGTATAACCAGTTTAAGTGATTAACGGCTAGATCCACTTCTCAGTTCTGCAAAAGGAGGCATTTTTTTCATATAAGCAGAGGCTAGCAAAAATGAAAGGAGTAATCCCCAGATTCAAAAATCTGGAAGCAAAGTAAACAAAGTGACAAACAAAATCTCAGCTACTAGTTTAAAAATATACTATTTCAAAATTGAGCTGAAAATATCTCTTAAATATTAAGCATTGTCTGGTGAAACTACTACCAGAAACTCCATCAACCACCACACAAAAAGAAAAGGTTTAGCTTTTACTGAACTACCTCATATATCTCCTGTAAAACAGCACAGCTTACATTCAACTACTGAAAAAGGAATTTGTTCACTCAGTTTTCACTATCTATCAAGATTCCAACTGTAATAAAGCCCACAGTGCTAAAAAAACAAAACAAAACAAGTCAAACAAACCCCAAAAAAGTTCATAATAATTTCAACTGCACTTCAAAAACCACAAAAATTTAAAGATCACACACCACAATCCACAGTTACAGTAATGGAATGACAAAAATTGAACAAGTCATTTTCTGAAAACAAAAAAAAACCATATTAAACGAAAGGAATATGATATATATGTGATTTATAGACAGATACCTGTGTTAACAGCTTGGGAAACAGTAAAAACGATTCTTCTGTAAGCATTTATGTTATCTATTGAAGATGCTGAAATTTATTTGTTTATACTTACTTCACAAGCCCAAGTTTTTGAGAATTAGTTATACAACACATACAATCTAAAGGATCATTGCCATTTCCTGAGTAATTTTTATCTCATTCTTTCTTGTGCCACATCAATGGCAACACATAAGAGACTACTGGTAAGAAATATGTACAGATTCCAAGCAAGACAAGGAAACCAAATGTTACAAGTCTTTTTTCCTGCTCTAAGTTTTCATAAACCACTGAAGTTAACTTTTCAAGGTTTCCCTATTTACGCATAACTGAATTCTTTGAAAAAAATTTGAACACTGAGGTTAAACAGAACCGGCAATGAATTAACTTCCTTTGCTGCACCTGCCACAGTCTCATTCTCACCACTCATTTAAACGGTTTATTAAAAATATAGTCTATTAGAGGTACAGAAATCTAGTTAAAGAAACTGCTGTAGATAGATATCTGGGGTGTTTTTTTTTTTTAATTCAGGAGAAAACAGCCTTCAAAGATCTAGAGCAGTTTCAAATACTACTCAATACTCAAGATTTTTTTACCCAAAAAATTTCAGTGGTTCTATAAAAAAAAATTCTTGGGGAAAAAAAAAAAAAAAAACAAAACACCCCAAATTTTTCCCACAATGAGTCTGAAACAGCAAATCCACAGGAGATAACACTTTTAGAATTTAAGTTTTCACTGAAAGATTAGTAATTACGAAACATGTTTTACACAAATTATATGCACAATAAAAAGGCATTTCTGATAATCTCTCCTAACTGAAACTGCATCAAAGCTAAGGCCACATCACTAGTAAAGATCATTGAAAATTCTGTATATAAGACAGAAACAACAACAACAACAGCAGCAGCAGCAAAAAAAAAATCTGTTCACTTTCCCTTTCTGATCACCTGGGAAAGTTGTAAATCTAAGAGGCTGTCAGTATTAATTCAATTTCTTTCCCAGCATTACTGCCATAATAAATAAATTATACAGATATTCAATGGGAAAAATTCCTCCAAATCCAGATACTTAAAATAGAAACCCTCTCCATAAATACATTAGAAGAATATCAGAATCCAGCTCCTGTACCAGTTGCCATCTGCTGCTGTGTCCAGCCTGGGACTTCTCCACAGGGCCCGCTGCCAAAATCGGAGGTGACAGTGACACATTGCCATGGGGGGGGTAGGTTCAATATCAGGTTTGCATATATTTGTATATATTCCATTTTATTAGTAGTAGTAGTAGTAGTATTTTCATTAAAGCTGTTCTACTTTTCTTATCGATAAGTCTCCCTTAATCCCTTTCTCTTCCCCTTTTCTGGGGGGAGAAGGGCTAACAGAGAGCATCTGTTACAGGTCTGGGGACAGCCCTGACCCTAAACCTTGACAAAGAGAAGAGTAGAAGGGACTGGTATATTTAACTAACAAAACAAAGGTTGAGAGGGGATGTGGTTGCTCTAAGGCAGCCGAAGTTACAAAGGAAGAAGGCTACAGGGCCCCCCTAGCATGACAATAAATGGCAGCATGAACATGAGCAAGAAGAAAATCAGAGTAGAGCTTTTCACCACCAGAGCTGCCACCTTCTGCAAGAGCCTTCCGTTAGGAGCTGCAGAGACAAGCAACACCACTGCTTTAAAGAGGGCTTATACAGATGTTCCACGAGGCACAGGACGTGGCTGCTAGCACCAGCTGGTAACTAAGGATAGCGATTCAAGAAGGCTGTCCCTTACACTAGGAAGTTTTTTTAAGTATGGTGATGTGAGCAAACAGATGAGAGTAAACAAAAGACAAAGAGACTGATGGGATTGAGTGATGGGATTAGTTTATACAACAAACATTATGAAGAAACCACATAGGAATATCTGGGTCCAAATACTACATCTGGTGTGTTGAGAGCAAAGCTGCATCTGTTACATAACTGGCAAACAAGGTGGGATTCAATTCCAGATGTAGAGACTGAGAATCAGTGAAACCAGAACTCAAATTTTATGTCACTGAAAACGATAGAAGAGTCACTTACTTATGGAATTTAAAATATCATGCAGTTAGGTGAAAAAAAATTGACAGGTCAACATGAGATAGTTTCTTTCTTAAAAAACATCAGAACAGCATGCAACAATTAATAGCTTGACTGATAGACATGTTTTGTTGTGGTGTTTTGTTTTCTTTCTTTCTATTCCTCAACTGTAACAAGAGTTAAAATTGCTATATCGCAGTAGCTCACTGTTTGTCAAGAAGAATCCATGTTTTTCAATATTTGGAAAATTTTACATACACCACCTTTGTACAGTAGTTATGACCAGTAGTAGTTATGACCAGTTAGCATTTCTAACTCTAGGCTGAAAAATTTCAACTGTTAGTTCTATTAGCTGAGTTAATGAAATCAAAGCTACATTGGGAAACTTTTAATCAAACCATCAGTGTAGCGTAGCAATTCAAGAAGTAGGAAAAACAACTTACAGGCATGCAAATAAAGGCTTGCATATTCAGTATATGTGTATTTAGGACTTTGCTTCTTTGTAAGAAACAACCAATATCATAAAAGACATTTCAGGGAGGAAGAAACTACATTGTACACATGAAGTGATACGATGAACCTCGCAGTGAAAACAAAACACTAAAGGAGCAGCATGGTATTGAGAATAATTCATGAATAAGCTCTCATCATAATGCACAGTAATAAAGTGAAACAAAGCCAAGATAGCGAGGAAGTAGTTTTTAAAAAGTTTACACTATGGATTAATAAGTACACATTTAAAGTGCTACTTCAGTATGTTATTTTTGGGTTTTTTTGGTCAATTATGTGTATTCTCCTTTATTGCAAATTAACATTCCAAAGAAAATTCTTATTAAAAAGTTAAATTTTAATTCTTATGGGTTTTGGTGGGGTTTTGTGGGTTTGTGGGTTTTTTTAAGTAGAAAGTAAATATGTGGTTGGTAAAATAGTCCATAACATGAACATGTGAAATACTGACTGCACTCAGTGGCATAAGCTTTGGGCTATGACTACCCACCTCTATACAGTCTGCATTTCTCACCACAGCACTAGATTAATGGGAGAATGAAAAACTAACAGGGAAAAAATCTCTTTAGAGGAAACAAATACACATGGGTAAAATTAAGAAAGAGAGGATGAAACGGAGCTGTGAACAATTCAGGTGAAGAGACAGTGATCATCCTGCAAAAAGAAGAGAGATCACAGCCAGGGAAGGGAAAAATACCCCAAACTTAAGCAAACAAACAAACAAATCACCTCACAAAAATCCAAGAAAAAAGAAACAAACTGCCATTCTATTTTTTCAGCTATTGCAGCATCAACTAATGAAACAACGGGACTCTGACCACTAACTACCATATGAAGGTTCATGTTCTGCATTTATGAAACATTACTCTTGGCTGAAAAATATTCTTGTCTCTTTAATAAAAACATTAGTTCTTTCACAGCATAGCTATGTGTGTGCGTGAGAGCAGCAGAAAACAAAACGAAAGGTAAAAATCTGTCTTAGTGCAATAATATACAGACTGAGTATTAATGCAGAGCTAAGTAACCAACCTCAGGATTCAGAAGTTTCCTACATACGTTTAAATATTTGATTCCACATGCTCTAGGTTATTCTTTAACTTCTTATACCTTTGGTTTTAAAAAATAAATATGACTGAACTAATATATTTCTGACAAGAAAATTAGATATAAAATTAGAGGGATTAGAAGTAAACTTTAAAGAAGGGCTACAGTACTAGGTCTATATATTTTGCTTATATATTTATCAGAGAAGCATTCTGTTAAACAGAATATTTTAAATACAGTTATGTTTTATTTAAGTTATGAAATTTTTTATTTAGAATGAACCTACCTCAAAAAGTGGGTTAATTTCTTATATGATGAAGAGCATTGTATTGCTATAACCACAGCACCATGATCAAATTTGGTTTCTACAGCTGCACACTCAAAGTAAACCAGTACAACTCATGTATTATCTATTTTATAATTTAGGTGAGCCAGGGACTTATTTTTGTCTTTTAAATCAGTAAACATGCTACTAGAAATTTAGGAAGCCTTGATTAATGCCAGTTTTAAACTTCCACATTTTGACATTTTGAAACAAACTGCTTTTCTTGTTAGTAACTACAGAAATCTCTGCTAGTTACCTGTCCATAAACTGTTGCTCAAAAAAAAAAAAAAAACACCTTGAAGAATAAGAGATGCAGAAAGAAAATTAAATGAAATGAAAATGAAAGAAAACGAAAGAAAATTATTTTTCTCTAGTTCTCATTCAAATAAGATACCATGAATGAGTACATCATATAGATTTATCCACAAGAGGGCAGATTTCTGGTTTTCATACCAGAGCTACAGTTTGATACAATGAGAGTAAGTTTCCAGAACTAAATGGTTTCAAAAATATTATAAACCAACACAAACAAAATCAAATCAGCAATAAAAAAACCACAAGAAAAACCCACGACTAACAACGAACCAAGGAAGGAGATAAGGCTGCCAAAACACAGTGTAACATGTGAGTAGCAGGGGGGAAGCATACACATTCACAATATAAAGCATCTCAACACTAATTAAATCTCAGAAAAAGTCAGTATTGGAAATGAACGGTAGCTAATCACCAATGCTGCTGTCTAAGGTTAAAAGAGCAATGCAGGAAACTATGAAGCCACCCGATATGAAACTAATTTGAACAACCAAAGAGGGGGCGGGGGGACACGTTTGTATAGCATTGTAAGGGGGAGGTGAATTGAAAGGGAAGCATAGAGGGGGTGGGGCTGTGCGTGGATTCAGAAATCCAGAAAAAAACCCCAATCCATTTATAAAACCAGGAAGTTCACAGTACATACAGAAAGGTTTAACCTTCTACAAGACTGGCTGAAAAAAATTAAGGTTGAAAACACCAATACAGAAACCCAAGAAGCACAAAACCACACGAAGTCCAGTGTCCTAGTGAAATCTCTATGTTTGATTCATAAAGTGATTGGCCAGCAGAATCACTGCTACTGACAAAGCAAGCACTTTTAATTTTTTAATTAAAAAGTTTTGAGATAAAACCTAGTGCAATTTCTAAACCAGTATTAGCATAATGTGTTTTTCTAAAACTATTCCAACAGTAGGTGCTCAGAACACTACAAACTAGAACCACTGAAAGAAAAGAAACCTCAGTAAAAAGCACCATACCGGGCCAATAATAATTTGCTTCTGAATACAAAATAACGCTTAGAAAAAAAATTTAGATCAATCAGCTTCTTCCTCTGTGGCTATTGCCACATTCCTTTGGTCTCCACTGTTCTGTTCAGTAACAATGACACTGATGCCTCTGCTGCCCATGTGATAGTAGTGGCAGCAACTCCCTCATCAATGGCAAGAGAAACCCCAGAGGTGGTGGTGTAAGCATACACAGTATCAGAGGTCACCCCTAATGCCAAAGCACACACATTCCCAACAGGGTAAACTAATCTAAACTAATCTAATAAACTGCGCTTTTCACCTGCAATAGCTCTTCCTGGAAGGAGCAGGGGAATTGACACAACCAGGCCACCATGAAACAAACTGGACTAAGCCATGTCCAGAGAGCAGGTACCTGTGGGTAGTTTGCCACTTCCCTGCTCTACCTAACATAGACAGTGAGACTGAGTGCACCCTCAGCAATTCTGCCAGGGACACCAAGCTGAGGGGTGTGGTCAACATGCTCGAGGGAGAGGATGCCGTCCAGAGGAACCTGGACAGCTTCAGAGGTAGGACCACATGAACCCCATGATGTTCAACTAGCCAAGTGCATGGTCCTGCACTTGGGTTGGGGCAACTCCCGGTATCAATACAGGCATGGAGATGAGGGAATTGAGAGCAGCTCTGCAGAGAAAGACTTGGGGGTGTTGCTTAACGAAAAGCTCAACGTAAGCCAGCAATGTCCACTCTCGGCCCAAAAAGCCATTTGCATCCCGTGCTCCATCAAAAGCAGTGTAGCCAGCAGGCCCAGGAGAGGTGATTCTCCCCTTCTACTCCACTCTCATGAGACTCCCCACCTGCAGTACTGTGCTCAGCTCTGGAGCCCCCCCAACACAACAAGGACATGAACCTGTTGGATCAAGTCCACAGGAGGGCCACAAAGATGATCAAAAGGATGGACACCTCTCCTTAGAGGACAGGCCAAGAGAGTGGGGTTGTTCAGCCTGGAGAAGAGAAGGCTCCAGGAAGACCTTATATGAGCCTTCCTGTAAGGAAATATAGAGAGGGACTCTTTAATAAAAAGGGACTGTAGTGATAGGACAAAGGGTAATGACTTTAAACTGAAGAAGAGGGTAGATTTAGATTAGATGTTAGGAAGAAGTTCTTCACTGTGAGAGTGGTGAGATACTGGAACAGGTTGCCCAGAGAAGCTGTGGATGTCCCCTCTCTGGAAGGAATGTTCAGGGTCAGGTTGGACAGGGCTTTGAGCAACCTGGAGGGTGTCCCTGCCATCAGGTTGTCCCTGCCATCGGCAGGGGGGTTGGAAATAGAAAATCTTTAGGGTCCCTTCCAACTCAAACCACTCTGTGGCTCCACATGAACATCTAGCAAGAAACGTTGACTTTTATTGCTAGCTTGCAACTACAAAGGGTAAAAATTCAGTAGAACACAGTTTCCTGAAAAGAAGGAACAGTTCTCCAGCAGCATTAGGACATTTTCCTGTTAAAGCAATTTCCTTCTTCAAAGCACAGGAAACTTTTCCTTTTCATTAATTTTATCTTATACAAAAATTAAAAAGCACTTATAAACACTGTTCTAAACTTAGAATAGCATCTCAAATATTTAATTTGGGTGCCTTATCACAAAGATAATTAGCCTTTTAATTAGCCCATATCAGGTCCTTTATACACAAATAAGACATTTAAGCACTAAGTAAAAGTCTGTTCTTTCAGGCAGCATAACCTGATCCAAAACTTTGCAGAAAATAAAACTGCATTTACATAGTGTTGTGATCAACAAGTGTAGCTTATTTCAGCAAACAAGAAAAATGTAAATCTCAGAATTACTGACTTTCAAGGAAAACAGACAGTGCATCAATTGGGCTGTGTAAATAACTAAGAGTACTGTTCCAGAGGAAAGTGTATTTCCTGCTATTTCATCAGGGAACCAATGCAAACCAGAATCTGTTTAAAGAGACTTACTTTAGGCAGCTCAGATGTCTTCTTAAAACATGGGGATTAAATTTAAGTGATGGAACACAAATCTTGCACCTGGTTCCAAAATAAGATACTAATCGTTCCTTCTCATTATAAAAGTGATACAAGATGAAGGCCTTCTGATACAGTAGCAGAACCTAAACCAAACAGCTGGTAAGTTTTAAGATGTTAACCTGTATAAAACAGCCGAGGAGTGCAGCCCTTCGGAGCCGACCCGTCCCACGACAGACCGGCGGCCCTCACCGATGCGGAC
>NW_008604141.1:1897-4592 GCF_000691845.1 Merops nubicus | reverse complement strand
TTTTGACATGTTTTGGACAAGCAGGACACAAGTTGTTTTTTCTACAGCCCCGCAGCTGTATGTACAGAAGGGGAAATCTATCCCATGCTGACAATCACTGAGCTCAAAGAGCAGAGCAGCCATTTCCTCACAAGCTCTGCTGAGCTCCTAAGCAAGCCTGCTGAGATGAAAATTAACAAAAAAGCCTAAACTGAATTGCTGAAACACTGGGGAGCCAGGCTCATTTCTATGTACTCCTGCTCCCCCGACCCACTTGAAGGAGAAAGTGACCCTAGAGAGGACAATCTGAATCCTACCATGGGACAGGGGTAGAATGAACAGTAATATTTTTACCTGTAATCAGCAATAACAATGAAGCATTTTGCATATCCTGCAACTATCTTCTCCTGTGTCAAGCAGCCACTGCAAGGGGATTAAGATAAAAAAAAAAAATAAATGAGAAAACACTAGACTGCTCCTCAGTGTGCCTGATGGCCTTGACGTGCTTGATGGCCCCTCCATCATGTTCTTGCTGGGTTTGGTGCTGCTGTTGCCTCATGGCAGGGCTCCTTCCCCTGACCCCACTGCTTTACCCTCCTTGTCCCTTGCACACACCCTTGGTCAGAAGCCATCTCCTGTTGCAGATGCAGGTGCAGCCCTGCACAGGATGCCCTCAGCCTCCCCAGCCCACCCCAGAGACATCCACAGCCAGGAAAGGATGCTGAGAGGCCACCAGCACCATGCAGACAGACAGCAGGGCTCACCCGCCACCTTTGATAAGGTTGAGGTCAGAGTCCACTTCATCTGCTCCATCGATGGCGACGTCAAGCTGTAGGAAGAGGAGAAACCTGGTGTGGAAATGTCTCCTGTGCAGCATCCAGGCACTGCTCTCAGCACAGCTTGGGAGGGTGTCAGGTCCCAAGCAGCAGCCAGAAATGTTACTAGAGCTGGGACCCTCTTGCTGCCAGCCTGATCAGAGACAAGCATTTGATCATCCACTCAGTGATACCAGCCCCAGGTAAACTACAGGCATGGGAGAAAAAAACAAAACACAAAAAACAACTGCTGGCCTGCAAGGGACATCATTTCAGCCTCTAGTGTTGTTAGCTAAGGGGTGGGAGGCTCCTGGAGAAAATTCATGTCACAATACTTCAAGAAGACCATATCCTCCTGGAACTTGGCCCAGCAAGCCTCAGCCTGGAAGAGATGCCAAACATCTGGAGGAAACACAGCTCGGCAGCCTACCTGCCATCTAAAGGAACAAGCACAAAGACAAGACTAAGGCTTGGGAAGAAAACCAAGGGAAGCTGGTTCTTGCTCATGTTCTGCAGCGTGGCTGCCTGAACTCTTGTCCTGAGGGGAGGACAAAGGAGCCAGACACTTTATGAAGGACCAGGTTAAAGGAAGGTCAGGTGAGGTGTCACCTCTGCAGTCCTTCTTACCTCTGGATGTCGGTCCAAGTCACTTAGTGTTAAGCCGTTCTGCAGGATCAGCTGACGGGCCTGTGCACCAAGAACACAAACACCATTTACTGGTGGCAGGGAAGGAGAACAGACAGATCATGTCATTCCCCCAGAGCAGCAAGGGTGGAATCTCCCTGGGAGAGCTCCACTGCTCTGCCCCGAGCTGGTGGAGAGCCTGCAGCCAGCTGCAGAAACACATGGCAAGGAGAGAACGATGTTTCCAGACCAGGTTATTTTCATCAAAAGAAAACCTCCTGCTGATTGGAACTAAAATGCTCTGATGGGGCAACAGGACTCCTGGGTTCGAGTCTCTCTGTACTACATAGAAGGCCCCATCAGCTTGGTGGGAATCACTTGTACCTAAGCATCAGAGCAGATACAGGACTGTTTAGCCCTGTGTTGCTTCAGCTTGGGCATCATTCTCCCTTGCACTCATCCAGCCTCTCTGATTTGCCTTGGCTGAGAAATGGGAGCAAAGAAAATGAAATATTTACACCACAGCAATGCAGGACTAGGAAGTATTTTTCATACTGGAAAGAGGGGGGGGTCAAAAAAAAAAAAAAGCAAAGCACAACTCATGGAAAAAGTGTGGGAAGCCTCCAGAACCAGCTGTTTGGTGGCTCGTAGCTCCTCTTCCTGGAGTGACTGTGTATTTCCCTCTAGTGGCAATACAACACAGAGCACCCAGTTACCCTGTGCTCTGTCCTTCAGGTTAAACAAGAATTCAAGCTTATGGAACACTGAATTATTTGCAGTTTTTATGTTACAGATCATCACCTGAGCGAGACGCTCTTGCTGCATGGACTCTGCTCGAGTCCAGACTTCTTACCATGCTGTAGCTAGACCAAGAAACCCCAGTGTGACAGTTTGGACCAACTGACTCCCCTGAATTCTACCCACTAACACAAAGAAAGTGCATCAAGTTGCATGTGCTGTCACCCCAGAAATACTGAGAAGAGTTAGCAAGTGGTACTCCTGGCATTGAGATCCGTTTTGAATTGTTTATGGTGGCATTTCATAGCATGCAGTTTTAATATCCATGAGCTGTGAGCTCTTGATCTGTGCACTAGAATTGCTCTAAGGACTCACAAAATAGAATAAAAATCAGTGGGTTTACATGGTGTCCATGTAAAGAGATTTCAGGGATCCAAGAACTGGAAGCACTGAAAAACACGGTGCTGCACATGCAGGCCAGATCCTGAAGAGACTTGGGAGTCAGCAGTGTGGAAACGAGGTGGCTGCCTCCAGGCTCC
>NW_008604141.1:0-1879 GCF_000691845.1 Merops nubicus | reverse complement strand
AGGAATCAAAAGCAGAGCTCCCACAACTGGGGGAAAAGCAGTTGCCAAAACCAGTCTTGTTCTGTGCTCTCAGCACACATCCGGGTGAAAAGAAGAAACACCACAAAAGCCAAGGGACAGATACTTACCCTGGCTCTGGCTTTACTGATGGTGATGGAATAACCCAACCTGACAACAGGGAGGGCAGGAGAATAAAAGCCCACTGAGAGCAATTCTTCCTTGCCAGAGACCTCAGGCAGCCATTTACCTGTACGTAGCAGAAATAAGATGCTGTTTTGCTGACCTGGGAATGCCTCACTGGGAGGTGGTTGAGGAGACTGCAAGAGGTGAGAGGCAGCCCTGTGCCTGGGGGATTGTGGCTCCTGCAGGTGCACAATCTCTCTCTTCCCTTTAACAGCAACTTTTTAGTTTACTGGTAAGAAACGCTGTAGTGTTACACAAACTCCTCCAGCACTTCAAGGCAGGACAGGCTCCAGCCCACGTTCACTACTGGAGCTTTCTCAGTATTTTCTGTAAGACCTAATGACTGAACACTGAGCACTTTTCCTAGGTTCAAATCATCATAGAATGATTTGGGTTGGAAGGGACCTTAAAGATCATCCAGTTCCAACCCCCTGTCATAGGCAGGGACACCTCCCACTAGACCAGGTTGCTCAAAGCTCCAACCAACCTGGTCTTGAACACCTCCAGTCCTGGAGCATCCACAGCTTCCCTGGGCAATCTGTTCCAGTGCCTCACCACCCTCATAGTGAAGAGCTTCTCCCTTACATCTAATCTAAATCTACCATCTTCCACTTTGAAGCCATTACCCCATGTCCCATCATTACAACCCCTTGTTTTTACACTTTTTAGTCCCTCCCCAGCTTTCTTGTAGCCCACTTCAAACACTGGAAGGCTACAATAAGGTCTTGGTATCATGGGGCATAGCATCTCAGGATGGGGATCATTTTAGACAGATCAAAGACAGACTCTTTCCACAGTCTAAATATGCAATAGAAGTACCAATATAGGTTAAAAAAAAAAAAAGGAAAAAAAAATCTAATTTTAACTTTCTGCCCTTTGCAACAGTTTGTATTATACCCCACTTGGCTACTGGTTGTTTACAACAACTGGAAAAAGAGAGTCCCACTGTCCCACACTCACACTGGAAGAACATCTGCAGGGTAAGAGGATGTTAACTTTTCACAAGACTTTAGGATAACTGAGGTTGGTCTCTATCAAGCTTGGCCAAAGCAGGGTCACCTACCAGGCTGCTCAGGGCTTTACCCACTCAGGTGTTGAAAACCTCAAAGGACAGACTCTGCACAGCCTCCCTCACTGCTTGATTGTCCTCATGGTGAAAGAGCTGTGATGAAAGTGTAACCCCAAGATCCACACCAGGACCCTGAGGACACATGTCAAGTTCCTGCACCCGGGCACTGCTACCCAGCCTCAAAAGCCCTGCAGGTGGTCCCATCATGTCACCTCTCCCTGCCTGAAGAGGACAAGGTGACACCACATTCCCACCTCAGGGAACAAAGGCAGAGAGAGCAAAGCCAGTTTCCTGAAGACACTGAAGCAGCTCAGAAGCTTCCCTGGCAGCTCTGCATTTCACCACCATGCCACATTCTTCCTCTCTCTGCAAACCTCTCAACAGCTAGGTTGGTACGAACCAACCCCTGCAAAGGAAAAATTTCTCTTCTGCTATTTCTTATAAAAACGAGTTGATGCACTTCAAGCTTCTCCTGAAAAGCTCTCTCTGCAAACCTCTCAACAGCTAGCTTGGTATGAACTAATCCCTACAAAGGAAAAAATTCTCTTCTGCTATTTCTTATAAAAACCAGTTGATGCACTTCAAGCTTCTCCTGTAAACACACAAGCTTGCTGTTGTGGCTTGCAG
>NW_008604140.1:0-3041 GCF_000691845.1 Merops nubicus | reverse complement strand
TGCACGCACCAAGACCAAGAGCAACAGAGCAAGAGAGAGAAGCACCCACCTCCTGTCTCTTTTAAAGAGGTGGCAGAGGAAGGGGAGGGAATAAACCGCTTCCCCTGGGACCCTCCTGGGTCCTAGAGATCACCTGTCCCACCCCTAAGCCTCAAACCACAACATTGTCTCTTTTGTGTTTTCATTGATTTTCTGTCTACTCGAATGACTGAATTCTCTGTGATAGGCAGCTTTCCTACCACTGACCCCAAGGTTGTTCTGGGCCTGCTATAGAAATACAGCAACTTTTTTCCTAGTGCAGAAATGTCGGCTTAGGGTGTGTTTCCTGTAAGTATCTTGCTTTTGGCTTGATATTTTTATGCCATGTCAAACCCAATTGCTTATCCTGGAACTGAGACAACAAACAGGCTTCATTCACAGAAAACAGTGAATGGTTAATTATCCTCTTTGTTTTCTACGATTAGTTAAAGCTTTTCATGAGACTTCTCTGGTTTTCTTTGGTCTAACTTGGTCTTTTGTTCCTCCACACAAAAACTGTCTTTCTAACAGTTGCTTTTGCTGTTGTGGATCACTGTCTTCTTCCCCTGGAAAATGTTTGCATTATCCTGAAATTTGAAACCTGCAGATATTCTCTTGTTCTCATTTACTTACTTTATGGGAACCACACAGTCCATATTGCCATCTTTTCTCTGCTCTGAATCATTAGTTTTCATGACATGCTGTGGCTTTTGAAATTATTGCCTCCTTTCACAGGGAGAGGTGCTACAGTATAGCACAGAAAATACACTCATGGAAAACCAGGCCTATAGAAGAGAACTGATCGAGAAGAAACAGAAACTACAGCTCCCAGTGGAATACTATAATGACACATAAAAATCCAAGTACTTGCAGAGCTGTTTGAAATCTCTGCACAAAAAAAAAAAACAAACCAAACCAAACCAAACCAACCAAACAAAAAAAAAAAAAAAAACAACACTATTCCTTTTTGTTTAAGTCTATCACTCAAGAGAAATATTTGTTATTTGTGTAATATAATGAGCATTCAAACTCCTTGACACATTGTTGGTAAGAGACTACATTCTGACTAGTGTTAATTACCAAGGGATATGCAAAAGTTCTATTTATTTGTCTGCATGTTGCTTATGTTATTAACACTTCTCCAGTGTATGATAAGGCAACCTATCTTTCAGCAAAGGGTTACTGGGAAAAAATATAGTCTTACTTTGTTTTTTATATTTATCTGTGCTTTTGTACATATTCCAATGTCAGAGTGCTTGGGCAATACTTTAAATCCATGTTATAAAAAGACCAAAACCAACAACAGCAGCAAATACACAAAGAGAATACAGATACACTCAGCCTTGCAAAACTTTTTCTTACACAGTAATATTAAAAAAAAAAAAAGGCTAAGAAAATGAAACTGTGTCTCCAAGGGCACAAACATTGTGTTAAAACCACATTAATCCAAATCCTTCACATATGTATGCTTTTAAGATTAAATTTGTATTATCCAAATATGATGGTTACTAGTGTTTGGGTTTTTTTGTTTGTTTGTTTGTTTGTTTTTCCCTTGGTATAATATTGAAAGTGTTTCTTTTTAATGAAAAATAAATGTTTTAAAATAAGACAAAGAAAAAAGTTAACTATGACTTGAAATGTATTTTCAAATTTACTCATTATATAGTCTTGCAATAACAATGGAGCCAACATCAATTTAATATTGAGCTGAGTCATCTGAATTAAAGAATACTGAAATAGTGGGGTTTTATTGTACACTTCTTATTGCTTTTCACCATCTTATCGAAGACTCATTGGAAACATTGAGACTCTGGAGAGACATTTTTTTAAAAGGATATAAATATATAATAAGAACTATAAAGCAACAGTCCTCTGGGACAGTGCCATTTGTGGCTAGGTATCTTGTGCAGCATTTAGTTGACTGATACTGTAGTTTAAATTAGGGCCTTGAGGAGTACCTCGCCTTCTGACAGGAATCTGAAGGGATCACTTTCCAATGTAAGCACTTTCCTCCTGACATATTAGAAGAGAAATGCTACTTCTAAACCATGAATATTCCTCTATCAGAGTAGATCCAGGATTTAAACATGTTTTCTTCTGAATTCTGTATTTGAACATAGACTGGGATAGTTAGCCTGAGCTACCCTACTCCACAGATAATATGCAAATCAAAATCTGTGGAAGAACACAGGTGTTGTCCTACTTCTAGGAAGTGTTAGGTATTTCTAGTCCAGTGTGCCTCTTTAAAAATAGAGTAACAGCTAGTATGTTTGAAGAATTAAAAATAAAAATGGCCAGTGTGCATCTTTAAAAATAGAGTAACAGCTAATATGTTTGTAGAACTAAAAATAACAGTGTTTTCAAATATTAGGAAGAAGAGTAATTTTGAGTGTGCTGTTGTATTGCCTCCATCTTTTCTGAGACAGTTAACATTAACCTTATTACTGTGGTGATTTCACAGGCAATCTAGATCAATGTTTGCAGTTATTAGACACTAGCTAGTTTGGTAGTGCAAACACTTATTTAGATAACCTACACATTTATATTTCTTATTAAGCATCTTTCAAAAAAATCAATATGACAATTAAGGCAGATGATAGTGTAATCTTTAGTAATTAGTAATTGATCTTCATTTGCAAGAAAAATACTAATAGTCTTTCCTTTTTATTACAGCTCTATCTGGACAAGCCTTATGCCAGGAATTTGAAAGCTCCAGGCAAAATTCAAGGAAAATTTTTATTACATCCACACGAAAGGAAAATAAACAATTTATAAGTCATAATATAACCAAGTACTGGCAAAAGACCTTCACTAGCCTGGTAATTCAGGCACAGCAAATTGTTTTCTTCTGCTCCATTACCTACATATTTTTGTTTGAATTTCAATCTTTTAAACCAGTTCATTTTGTTAATTTTCCTTACAAGGTTACCTGAATTCCAGGGGGAAAGGCATACTGAAACTCTCTCTCAAAAACAATTTTTTTTTTAAATCGAGAACAAAACTGAAGAACCCCTTTTATATAT
>NW_008604139.1:0-978 GCF_000691845.1 Merops nubicus | reverse complement strand
GGTCTGTAAAGGAGCAGCTCAACTCAGGTTTTGTTTCTAGACGTCCAAGGACGGTAAAGGAGCAGCTCAACCTAACTCAGCTTTTGTTTGTCGACCTCCAAGGACTGTAAAGGAGCAGCTCAACTCCAGGCAGCTTTTGTTTCTCCCACTCAGACTGCAAAGGAGCAGCTCAACCTAACTCAGCTTTTGTTTGTTGACCTCCAAGGACTGTAAAGGAGCAGCTCAACTCAGCTTTTTGTTTCTGGCCCTCCAAGGACTGCAAAGGAGCAGCTCAACCTAACTCAGCTTTTGTTTGTTGACCTCCAAGGACTGTAAAGGAGCAGCTCAAGTCAGGTTTTGTTTCTAGACGTCCAAGCACGGTAAAGGAGCAGCTCAACTCAGCTTTTATTTCTCCTGCTTGGGAGAGAAATGAAGAGATTGGTCTTTTGTACACTATGTAAAATGAGATGTTGTTCAACACCTTCAATATGTAAACATATAATAAAGTAATAAAAAGTGGGGGGGAAGAAAAGACAAACTCATTAAAAGGGGAGAGTTTTTGAAAGTGTAACATTGTGGTAGAGAAAACTGAGTTTGCAGTAGGAGTGAATCTAAAAGCTGCTTCTTCTGTGTGCCTCCAATAAAGTTGTGTATTTAAACAGTGCCTGTGTGTCAGGAGCTGTCTGGGGTGTGAGTGGAGTGTGTGCACTGTAGAATGTCACTCCAGCATTCATTCAGCAGCAGACAATGTAGACTAGCTGTGCCATCAGCTCCTTCACTGGCATGAGGGGAGAAAAATATGAGTCCCCATAGCAATAAAAGTGAAATATAACATGTTAAAATGAGTATGTTGAGGAAATTTTCTTCCCTCTTTGGAGTTTTTCTTTGCTTAATAAAAGTTGTGTGTGTTCCAACACAGCACACATTGCAATGAAAGCCATAAAGTGTTAGAAACCTCACTTCTTATCAGATAGGAGAGGTGCATATTTATATTCAAAA
>NW_008604138.1:858-1097 GCF_000691845.1 Merops nubicus | reverse complement strand
CCCGAGGACCTTTTGTTCCCATTCAGCACCTTTCCCAGCACCTCCTGGCTCCCTTCAGCCTCCCAGGGCCCCTCTCGGAGTGGGTGGGGGGCCAGGGCAGGACCCCTCCCCAGTGCCAAGGGTTTTGGGGAGCAGATGCCTCCTGGGCAAGGCAGGAGGTTCCCAGCTTGGCTCACAGCACAGGGGGACTCAGGGTGATGGGGACGTGAGCACATCCTACCCTGAGGTAGGGTGACTGG
>NW_008604138.1:337-826 GCF_000691845.1 Merops nubicus | reverse complement strand
TCTGAACCCAAAACCATAAACCCAACCCCCCTGATAGCACTGGGATGTGGTGGAGGGAGGGGGCGAGGGGAGGAAGGCAACACAGCTCCTCATCACCATGTCCCTGAGCATCACCCAGGTGAGCCCAGGGGAAGGGCCAGATCCTGCGCTGCACTGGGTACGGGCACAAAACCAGTGCTCCCACTGCAGGCAGCCATGGGGACTGGGAGGACGCAGTGCACAGCCCACTGTCCCCACCCTTGGCATCCCAGCAGCGCCCCAGCAGTGCACTGGGGACCCCGAACGTCACCCCTGGGTGAAGCCCACCCCACAGCACCGGGGACCCCGGGGGGGGCCGTGCTGGGGGCAGCTCTCCCCTGTCCCCCGCCGCCCGGGGAGGTGCCAGGGCTGGGCAGGTCTGGACAAGGCCAGGGACTCTCCCAGCCTCCAAGGACTTTCGGCCGGGATTTCCTGAGCGGCTCCAGGATTCCTGCTCCGGGAGTGCCTCGG
>NW_008604138.1:0-287 GCF_000691845.1 Merops nubicus | reverse complement strand
GCGAGCCTCCTCCCTTTGCCAGCTTGGCCCAGCACTCTACTGGTGCTTTGTGAACTCCCAGCACAGCACTGCCAAACAGGGCTGTGACACCAACACCCTGCCCACTTACTGGTCATACTGGGCACCCTGCAGCTGGCACTGGCCCTAAGCAGCACCCCCAGTTTCAACACTGCCCAACCTCTTGTCCCCCAGCAGCCCACCACGTGCCATCCAGCTGGGGTGCAAACCCAGCCCTGGGTGCAAATTCAACCCTGGGTGGGCGCAAACAGCCCTGGGTGCAAACCCAC
>NW_008604137.1:0-4262 GCF_000691845.1 Merops nubicus | reverse complement strand
GGTCCCAGGGGTCATAGTGGGGGTCTCAGGGAGGTTCCAGCAGGGTCATGCTGGGGGGGTGTCAGAATACGGGGTCCCAGGAGCTCGGGGTGGAAGGGTCCAGGTGATCCAGGTGGGGCTTCCAGAGTGGTCCAAGTGGGTCCCAGGGGGACTGGGTGGAGGCCCAGGGGGGATCAGTCTGGGATCCTAGCAGGTCAAGGTTATGGGGTCAGCCAGACAGAGATGGGGGAACATGGGGGCAGGGGTGAGCCCTTCACCTCCTCCTGGTCCAGCATCTGTTGCTTGAGCTTCTCCATAATTTGGCTCTGCTGGTTGATCTCATCATCCTGCAGGGAGGACAGGAGGATCCATGCTGGCCAGCCCCCAGGGGCAGCCCCAAGGGGCTAAGGGCAGCAGCGGGAGATCTTGGGGGGTCCCAGAGCCTGCCAGGAGCTCCTGGAGGATGCTGAGAGATCTAGGAGGACCTCAAGGATCCTGGGTAGTCTCGGTGTCCTGGGACATCCCAGCAGGTCTAGAGGGGTCTTTGGGGCCCCTTCAGGAGACCCAGGGAGGGGTCTGGGGGATGCCCACCTTGTCATCCAGCTGCTTGTAGAGCTTGCGGATCTCCTCCTCGTACTTGCGGCGCTCCTCGTCAGAGATGTGGATGACGATGGAGGAGCTGTTGTTGAGGGGAGTCTCGCTGGTGGGTCCTGTCCCCGTCCCCTCACCTGTCACCTCGCCTGTACCAGCCTCCACCTCCGCCTCTGTCCCACTCAGCTGCTCTGTCTCGGGCACAGCCTCCCCTGGGGACACAGCCTCAGTTTCCCCATCTGGCTCTGGGGGAGATGAGGGGGGCGTGGGGCCTCTCCCGGACCTCCGAGGTCCCCCCCTCACCACTCCGCCAGCGGCTCAGCTCAGCCTCCAGCTTCCTGATGGTCTCCTTCAGTGCCTTGTTCTTCTCCTTCTCCTTCTCGTACTTCTTCTTCCACTGCTCAGCTGTCAGCTCCAGGTTCACCGATGCTGTGTTCTTGATGGTCTTGGCCCTGGATGTGGGGGGACACCCCTCAACCACGTCCCCCCCTGCTCCTCCTTTACAGGCAGCATCCCACAGGAACCCCAGAACAGTGACCTCCATCTCAGGGCCCACCTTCCCCTCATTCTCCTCCCAGGTCTGGGGATCCCTGAAGAGCTGCCTTTCCTCCCTGGGGAGTGCAGCTGGGATGTAATGGGTGCTGTTGGGGTGCAGCTGGGATGCAACTGGTACAAGGGGTGCAGCTGGACCGCACAGGGTGCTGACCGAGTGCAGCCAGGTGCAATGCGTGCTGGGGTGCGCTTGAGGCACAAGGGCCACACAGGGTGCACTTGGGGTGCAAAGGGTGCATGGGGCGCAGGGTGCAGTTGAGATGCAGCTGGGACACAAAAGGTGTGTGGGGTACAGTTGGGACCCAGCTGAGGCGCAGAGGGGTGCAGGGGCACCCCGACACCCCCGTCCCTCACCTCTGTCCGAACATGAGAGTGGACTTGGTCTCGGCATCGTTGTAGCTGGAGGGGGAGCAGCAGATGAACATGGTGGTGCGGCAGTTCCCCCCCAGCGAGTCCTGCAGGATCCGTGTCATCTTGCTGTCCCGGTAGGGCACGTAGGCCTTCTGCAGGGAGCGGGGGACTCAGCAGGACCCCTGCAGCCCCAGGGGCCGCGGGGCACAGCGAGGGGGCAGAGGGTCAGTGCAGGCAGACACGCGGGCTCTCACCGTGCCCTCAGCCAGGGCTGAGATGACGTTGCCCAGCGCCGACAGTGACTTGTTGATATTTTTGGCCTCGTCCAGTACGGCCCCCTCAGCCCCTGTCTTGCTGACCTGTAGGGGCAGACAGCTCAAGCCACCTCTGCTCCAGGGCCCTCCACCCTAGGGACACCCTCAGCCCAGGAACCACCACAAGGCCCCAAAACCCAAGGATGCCACTAGCCAGTAGACACCCAGAGACCCCCCCAGTCCAGAGACCCTTCATCCAAAGACTCCCTGCCCCAGCCTGAAGAACCCTAACCCAAATGTCCCATAGACCCTCCCCAAGGACCTACCTTCCCAATGTCCTCCTTAGGGACTTCCTCCACCCATATTCCCCTAGAGACCCTCCAAGCCCACATAGCCCATCCCAAGGCCACCCAAAGACCCTACCCCAGAACACCCCCAGCCCAAGCCCCCTGGGGCCCTTCAGCACTGGGGTCCCCCTGACCTTCTCGCTCCCAGCCAGGTCAACCAGGTAGAGCTTCCCACTGAGCTTCTGCTCTGTTTCCACGTTCTCCTGCTTGATGTTGATGAGGAAGATGCTGTGGCTGCGGGAGCTGTGCTCGTTCATGTCTGTGGGCACAGGGAGAGGACGCCTGTGCCTCTGACCCCTGGGGTTATCCCAACATCCCTCCGGGACCATTGCAGCACCCCACAATGCCCCAGAGACCCGACAGTGCCCCAGGGTCCCCCACTGCACTCCAGGGACCCTGCAATTCCTTAGTGACTCTGTGGTATCTCAGTGGCCTCTCAGTGACCTGACCCCACAGTGTGCCAGGGAGCCCCATGGTGTCCCAATGACTCCTACAGCACCCCAGGGGCCCTATGCCACCCCAGGGACCTCCACAGTGCTCCAAGGACACCATGATGCCCCAGGGACCCCCCATAGTGGCCCAGAACCTCCCAGCACCCCGAGACACCACAGTAGTCTGCACAGCAGGGACTGGCACCCCACAGTCCTCTACCTCACTTTTCCCCCCCATCACCCAGCCCCCCCCGCCCCATGCCCCGAGGGGGATCACTGGTGACAGCCACATGCCGGTTGGATTTCCCCTCGTCGATCACGTCCAAGATCTCCTCTGGGCTGGAGACAAAGCGCTCGGTGCAGCCCTGGGGGTGCAGTGAGGGGTGAGGCCCCAGCCCTTCCTTCAGCGGTCCCCCGTACAACGGACCCTCCAAACTGATCCTCACCTTGACGTAGGGAACCCTATTCTTGTCCTCGTGCACTGATAGGTTGGTCTTGGTCACTGTTGGGGGGGACACAGGGTGAGGGGACTGGGGGCGTGGTGATCCCCCAACATGCCCAAGAACTCCCAGTACCATCCAGTGCCTTCCAGTGCTCTCCCACGTCCTTCCATTGATTCCCAGTGCTCCCCAGAACCCATCTACTGCCTCCAAGCTTCTCAGTGCTCCCAGTGCATCCCAATACCTACCCAGTATCTACCAATGACCCCCTACTTACTGTCCAGCAGGTCCCGGATCTTGTCCAGATAAATTTCAAAGTAAGAAACCTAGTAGAAGGGAATTGGGAGTGTTGGGGGCTGGGGGCAGTGGTGCGTCAGGACATGATTTCCCAATACTCCCACTGCTCCCAGTCCCTCCCTGTCCCCACCTTGATGTGGAACTCAAGGTTCTCATCCATGGAGTAGATGTGGCTGAAGATGTCCTGAGCGATGCGTGGGATGATGCCCATCTGCTGGGGGTCGTGCAGCTTGCCCTGGGGGGTGTGTGGTGGTGATCACTCAAGGGGGTGCTAGGTCCCAGGGGGACCTACCCCCAAGTCCCCCCACCAAAGTGCCCCCCTGGCCTCCTCACCTCCATGGTGTGGGTCTTGCCTGATGACGTCTGCCCGTAGGCAAAGATGGTACCATTATACCCGGCCAGCACATCTGTGAGGAGGGGTGAGAGTGGGTAGAAGCCTCTCTGGGACCCCCAGGAACCCCCGTGGACTCTCAGGTTCCTCAGGGACCTCATACACCCCCTCAAACCCCGAGGGACTCCTCTGAGGTTCCCAAGGGCTTCCTGAACTCCTGGGCTTCTGAGATGCCCTCCAAGACCCACAGTGAGGCTCAGGGACCCCTGAGACACCCCAAAGGACCTCACAGATACCCTCAGAATCCCTAGAGATTGCAGTGACCCCTTCAAAGTCCTGCAGACACCCCTAAGGACCACCTGTATGTCCCCTCCTGCCAGTGGCACCCCCCAGCCTACCCCTGTCACCTCCCAGCACCCTCTATGACTCTGGGTATCCCTGTGGCTCTGGGTGTCCCTGGAGGAGGGTCCCCCAACTAGGATCCCCCCGGGAGCCCCCTCAGGACCTCCCCCAAGCCCCTGGCCCTCACCCTTGACGATCTGCATGGCACAGGCGTGGTAGACCTGCTCCTGGGTGGTGTTGGGGGGGAAGACACGGTCGAAGACATAGGGCTTGCCCTGGGCAGGGTACACGGGGGTCAATGGCCAGGAGAGATCCGCACAGGGCGCCGGGGGCTGTGCCAGCCTCAG
>NW_008604136.1:0-217 GCF_000691845.1 Merops nubicus | reverse complement strand
CATCCCTGCTATCCTGCTGCATCCCCAGTGCATCCCAGCCGGCTCTGCTGCAGTCCTTATCTGTCCCTGCTGGCCTCTTTGTATCCTCTGCTGCATCCCGCTTTCCCTTCTGCATCTTCCCAGTGCACCCTCTCCCTGTCCCCCACTCCCTCCACATCCCCCTCGGCCTCCCAATTACTCCTCCCACCCCGGAAGGACGAAGCCACCTCTGCCCGCA
>NW_008604135.1:0-1074 GCF_000691845.1 Merops nubicus | reverse complement strand
GGGGTGCTGAGCCTGGCCCTGCTGTTGCTTTTGGGGGGGCTCCTGTTCCTCTGGGGCCGGCAACGCCGCCTGGGGGGCAAGTTGCCCCCGGGGCCCCCCCCTCTCCCCATCGTGGGCAACGTGCTGCAACTCGGGGTGACCCAACTCATCTCTTCCCTTCAGAAGGTGAGTTTTGGGGGGGGGAAGAGGCATTTTGGGGGGGTCCACGAAGCTGGAACGCTCCCCAAGAGGTTTGGGGTCCTGGGGATGGAGGTTTTGGGTCCTGGGTGGAGGTTTTTGGATCCTGGGTGTGAACGTTTTAGGCCCTACCAGAGATTTTTGGATCCTGAGGGTGTAAGTTTTTGGATCCCACCAGAGGTTTTGGGTCAGAGGATGGAGGTTTTGGGTCCTGGGGATGAAGTTTTTAGGTCCCACCAGAGGTTTTGGGTCAGAGGATGGAGGTTTTGGGTCCTGGGGATGAAGTTTTTAGGTCCCACCAGAGGTTTTGGGTCAGAGGATGGAGGTTTTGGGTCCTGGGGATGAAGTTTTTAGGTTTTGGATCCTGGGGATGAAGCTTTTGGATCTCACCAGAGATTTGGGGTTCCGGATGGAGGTTTTGGGTCCTGGGGATGAAGTTTTTGGGTCAGAGGATGGAGGTTTTGGGTCCTGGATGGTCCTTTTGGATCCTGGGGATGAAGCTTTTGGATCTCACCAGAGATTTGGGGTTCTGGATGGAGGTTTGGGTCCTGGGGATGAAGTTTTTGGCTCCCACCAGAGGGAACCCAAGGCGGGGGGCGTCCCATCTTCGTGGACCCCCCCTAAAACCCTTTTTTTCCCCCTCCTTGACCCCCCAAAACCAGCTGAGTGAGACCTACGGCCCCATCTTCACTGTCCACCTGGGCTCCAGACCCTGCGTGGTGCTCTCGGGGTTCGGGGTGCTCAAGGAGGCCCTGGTGGACCACGCCGAGGAGTTCAGTGGCCGAGGGGACTTCCCAGCAGTCCAGCAGTGGAGCCACGGCAACGGTGAGACCTGCCTTGGAATTTTGGGGGGCCCCTGGCAGGGGGGGGGGGGGTTGGGGGGCCCTCCCCAGCCCC
>NW_008604134.1:372-579 GCF_000691845.1 Merops nubicus | reverse complement strand
TACAGACCCATGCGGGCTTTGTTCCCGGTTCCACGTGGGGTTTTGTACCTGAGTCTGGTCCTGGGGGGGTGTTGGTCCCGGTTCCAGCTGGGTTTTGTAACTCGGTCCAGTCCTTGGGGGGTTTGGTCCCGGCTCCACACTCGGTTCTATACCCGGGTCCGGTCCCGGGTGGGCTTGGTCGTGGCTCACCGTGGGGTGTTCAAACCC
>NW_008604134.1:0-260 GCF_000691845.1 Merops nubicus | reverse complement strand
CTGGTGTGACCCTGGAGGAGTCTGCTCTTGGTCCCAGTCCCACGCAGGGTTCTGCAGCCCAGTTTGGTCCCTAGAAGGATTTTCTCCTGGTCCCGGTCCAGGTCGCAGTTCCAGTCCCACGTAGAGCTTGGCACCCCAGCTGCTGCCAGGTCCCATCACGTGGGGTCCCCGGGGGTCCTGAGGGTCCCAGTCCCACACGTGGTCTTGCAGCCCGAGCCCCCAGCCCAGTTTGGCACCCAGAGGAGGGGTTTACTCCCAGT
>NW_008604133.1:21347-25556 GCF_000691845.1 Merops nubicus | reverse complement strand
GCCCGCCCCGCCGGGCGCCGGCCCTGCTGCTTCACCAGGCGGTAGCCCTTCCTGGCCTTGCTGTGGTTCCTCTTGCCGCCCGACGACACGACGGCCGCGATCAGCTCATCCTCCCGCAGGGAGATGAAAGGCGATAGTCCGTCCAAAGGGTAGTACTGCTGGCTCTCCTCCGGGGTCTCCAGCATCTCCTGGGGCTCGGCAAAGTCCATCTGATACCCTTCCCGGAGACTGAACTCCACAGGCTGGAAAGTCCCTGCCTTGCTCTGGCTGTTGGGTGGTGGAGTCAGCATTGTGACCATCAATAGCAAAAAGCCCAGTGTTAGCATCAACAAGAGAAACTGCAGCTTATGTGATCCATATCTGCACTTCTTCCTCAGGAACATACTGTTGGTGACAAAACGATACAGATGGTCATGTTAAATATCACTTGGATCTTCCTCAGGCTCCAGTCCTCGGGTTGCAGCAAAGCCCTGGTTTTCACTATCTGCCAAGAGGACTTTTTTGCTCCCCTCACATTTCACTTACGCTGTTTCATGCTTTTCTCTCTATTTACAGTCAAAATGTAACATTCCCATTAATATTGCACTTACTGTAGTAAAACATAGCATGGATCCAGTGAGATAAAATAAATCCTTTATTATATAGAGTCCCAGCTTAGTTAGGAAAGCGCATGTTTAGCCAATGGAAAAAGTAACTAAAGCTTTGATATATTTTTTTCCTTTTAAATTCTAAGTAAAAAGAAATTCCATTTCTTATAGTTTCTTTCCAGAGTAGATCCTGCTTCTTCAAAGTTTCCAGTTGCTGCCTGGACTGAAGCGTTTTATCTCTGAAAGCAGATCTGACAGCTCTCCCCCGTTCTGAAGCTTCAAGTTAACTGTGATCAACAGATGAGAACTAGTCAGTCCCTGACTTTGTTTCACACATAACTACGGCACTCAGTCAGGAAGCACTTTGCCAGACATAACACAGAGCAACGTGTGCGTCTCTCTCTCGGTCCTAATGCCCTCACTGTTCTTGTCCTATCAAATCAAAACTTTGCAAATGCTGTAAGAGGTGAAATGTAAGAAGCAAAACAATCTATTAGAAAAGAAACCGGGGCACGCCACAAATTGCCGTACTTCTGAGAAACTGTATTAAGCTAAGAATGCTCAGAGCAAGAAGCAAAGATTTTATAAACTGAATAAAAGATGAAGCGCACATTATTAATTTAAGGTTAGATTTATTCATATGGCAATGTGCTAGCTGGAGTATATTAGTGTGTTTCATATTCAATAAATATTTACAGCTGTAGGGATTTTAACACTGACATAAAGATGCCAAATTATCACCTGGCAGACTGACGTCTCCTCATCCATAAATTTGGTATTGCAAGGCAAGCATCCCTTCAGATTTTCATTACTCCAGGAACAGCATGTAGAAAGGCTGGGCTGGAACAACTGTTACTGACACTGAAAGAAAACAGCAACTTCTGTGATTAAAAGGGCAGCTCAGTCTCTGAGCTCTGTTTGCTAATATTGCTGGCATGGGTGCTAGTGGGCACGGAGCGTCGCATTTTTTGCTGCAAGATGGATGCTTGTGCAATGGGAGGAGGGGTGAGACAGTCCACATGCTTCAGTGTCACATGCCTCTTGGTCTGGCAGAGATCAGGTATGGAGGTAACTCCTGGTTGGATGTTACCAGCCTTTTGATGTTGGTCACATGGAACGTGTTGTTTAGTTTTGTTTTCATGAGGCATCGGATTTCTTTCTTTGGAACCAAAGATTTGTTCTTTTTTCCTTCTTCCCTCTTACTTCCCTGTAAGATGTTCCTTAAGTTCAGCCTCTGGCTCCTGGTAAACAGCTTCCAAAAAATAATTAAAAATGAGAGGACACCTACTTTCTACGTAAAATGAGTCATGGCCTTCAAAAGGCAGGATGAGATAAAGCACCTTAAAATTGATGAAGGCATGTAGCATTTCTCACTTCTGTGTGCACTCCCCAAACCGTCTTACATGGAATGCCTTGAAGTAGTGTGACCACTCTGCTGTGTCTTGGCACCTTCTCTGCCTCAGCTGTTCTTTGACAAATATAATACTGCTTTTATCATATCCTGAATAGAAGAAGATTTAGCTAATATTTTGATACTTCACCATTGTGTATGTGTCTCCCTTTTTAAGCTTAACTTTGCAGAAAAGTAACACCCCAACCCACCTTCAGCCCTGAAAATATTACTCTTTATCCTACTTTTCATAGGGAAGAAGTGTTGGTGTTTTCAACAGAGAAACAGTGCACATTTGCATTAAAACCAAATCTGAGTTCAAAAGCATTCATTTAAATAACAGTATGTGTCAGCCATGGAGAGACAGAATTAAATGGAAATGAAGGGACCTGTCTGAGGCACTCTGCATAAAGCTGGCACCAGCACCTTGCAAAAGGTTCGGTTCCATGGAGTCCCCTTGTCAGGCGTGTGGAAGGAAAGAAAATAAAAGAAAATTTTTAAAAGGAGAAACTTAAGAGTGTGTGGAATAAATGGGATAAAATATTACTGGCTTTCTTTCCTTTTTACTTTTCTGATCTACACAAGTATTTTGATTTGATTTCATTAATTTTTCCCTGACTAAAGTATTATAACAGGATGCTGTAACAACTCTGATCAAGATGATTCCAGCCTGCAGTGGTAACTGCTGTATAAATTCTGTCCTGGCATGTTCTGTGTTGCTGAGCAAGTCCACCTGGGTCACTGGTGCAGGTATGTTTCAGCAACAGATGGAAAGAGACCCAACTGACAAATTTACAGTGATCTTTGCTACTTTTGGGACAGAACAGGTAGGTAACATTGTCACTGAAACATACACATAGGGAATCTGGCCTTTGAACAGATCCTGATCATTTTAACAAAGAAGAAATGAACAATTACAGAAGCTGTTTGGAGGTCAGTCTAGTAAATTAAATGTGTAAGTATGATATGCTGGGTGGCACAGTTCCAGCAGCCTCTATTCCCTGTCCAGCATGGACCTCTCTGGTGAAACTTTCTCACAGGCATCCCCAGTTCTGCACAATGAGCCTTCCTGAACCGTTTCCCATCAACCAGCCCATTTTCCAACCTCTTCTCTTAAAAATGAGCCAGGAAAGCACTGTCATTTACCACTGCCAGCATACAAAAGAGAAATTGTCTTTCCAGTGAATGAGCTCTTCAGTGTCTGAGAGACCATGTCTTGTTTCTAAAATGCACTTGAAGGACAGCATCGCTTTCTTATGACCGCCCCACCCAGAAGGCAAGAAGCCCACATCCATGGTATTTTTTTTCTGTTTGTGGTTGCTAAAAAACATGCTACAAAGTAGGCCCATCACTGGGACACAGAACGCGTTGCTCCTCCTGCCTAGCTGTGGTAGTCCCTCTCTCCAGACATCCTGGGACTCCTCCCTGTGCATCCTTCGATGGAGGAGGAAGGAGCACTACAGGTCCCATACTCTGGCGTAGAGCCACTGCCGCCTTCCCCACTTCCAGCCTCTGAAGTGCTGCTTCATGCAGGTAGCCCACAAAAGAAGCTGCCCACAAAAGATATTATTGTCCTTGGGCTGCTGTTCTACAGCAGACCCTAGAGCTCCTCAGTCAGTGGTAGAGGAACATGTTACAGACTGTGCCAAATACATCACCAATTGCTCCAGTAAGGGCCAGCCTCCAGTGCCAATATTGACCAGTGCCAATATTGTGTTGTCTTTCCTGCTGGTGAACCCACACAAGTGCTGAAAGTCTCTGGTTCCTACCAGTCCTGCTCAGGCTGACCCAGTCATGGGAAATATACATAACTTCAGTAAATGAAAAGTCAAGCTGTATTGACTACTCCATTCTTTAATGCTTGCTCATGCCTCTCATTGATGAGGAAGAAAACATTCCTTTGCTGTTGCAAATTTTGTTTACTAATTGCCAAGAGCTAGAACACGAAATTAGATCTAGAGCTTGTTATTTATTTGAAAACATAGTTTCATAGAAACATAGTTGCCGTATCCAGAGTACTAGACCTTTCAGTCACTGTAGCATAGCTGTTTGTACTTACCCTTCTCCTCCCCCCGCCCCTCATTTTGGCTTGCATTGTCCAAACCATTCCCTATCACATACTTGTTAAATAATATGTGACATATTACGTTATCTGTACGTGAAGAAACAACACATACTTTCAATGCACAGAGCCCATGTTTAACTGCCAGGGAAATAACAAAGCAAGAACAA